>NC_060139.1:432684253-432984253 GCF_021461385.2 Schistocerca piceifrons
AACACACAGGCGCTACTGGTGTGCTTCGGGAATTCGTGTGGGAAGCCCTGTTTAGAGAAGGCAATTGAGAAAATTTAGAGAACCGGCGTTTTAAGGTTACTGCAGAACGATTCTATTGCCACCAACATACATCTCGCGTAAAGGCCACAAAGATACTGAAATTAAGGTTCATACGCAGGCACATAGACAGCCATTTCTCCCTCGCTCTGTTTGCGAATGGAACAGGACAGGAATTACTAGTAGTGGTACAGGGTACCTTCGCCACGCACAGTACGTTTGCTTGCGGAATAGGGGTGTAGCTGTACTATTCGTTACGGGAAGGTACAGTCACCGCGAGGACGTTACGGAGATGTTCAACCAACTCTGTTTGTAGTAGCTACAAAAGGGGTTTCGTGAGTCACGGAGAGGTTTATTATTGAAATTCCGAGAGGGTATGTTCCGGGAACAGTCGACAAACACATACGTGTCGCAAAGTGACTACACTGAGAAAATCATAAGACTGAGGTAACACGGAGGTTTATCAATAATTATTCTTCCCACCGCCAGTCGCGAAAGGAAAGGAAGAAAACCTCGTGGTACTAGAAGCGCGACCCGCTCCGTAAGGTGGATTCTTATTGATGTAGAATTAGATGCAGTATCTGGTCTCTCCTGTAGTTTGTGCGTCCATTGTACATGAAAGATGCGAACACTGGAGAAGGCGTATTGCCGGCTGTCAACAGCGCGGTGATGGCAGCATACCTTCATTACGGCCATCCGTTTCGGAGCCGTTCGACAAAGCTGTTGGACAGTGGGGGGTGAGAGCGGGCAGTGACTGTAATCAACGGCCGCGATACACAGGCGCGCTCTACAAACTCATCTGTGGCGCTCTGGGCGCCGTCAGGCGTGGTATTGCACCGATCCGGATTTCTGGCGCAGGGCGGATCGCCGCGCCGCCGTTGTAATCAGCACCGACAAAAAAATATAATAACGATAGTTTTGCTGCTCCAAATATTGGGCTGTGACGGACTCGCCTGCCGCGGACCGGATGCTGTGCTATACACGGCACGCGAATGAAATTCATATAGCGTAATTAATTAGGCAGTCAGTGTTGTGACATGGTAAATTCCTTGTCGTACCGTGCACAATGACGAGCACGTTCAACTCCAAATTCATGGGCCGCAGCCGTCGGCTCTCCCCCGTCCCCGTCCAGTCTCCCTCCCTCCCTCCACCCTTCCTCTTTCACCCCCCCTCCCTCTCTCTCTCTGTCTCTCTCTCTCTCTCTCTCTCTCTCTCTCTCTCTCTCTGCCTCCCTCCCCTAACCGCTGTGGCCCAAGCTTAGCACGCGAATGTATGAGTAGCGTATTCGACGTTGTAATTACAGTACTATCTGTGTCGGCAACAAAGTATTTTTTCCTGTCCCTTCAAAATCCTTCCGGGCGAACTGCCGCGCCGTCTTACAACATAGTTAAAATACGAAAACAGTGAACGTTTCGGTCGTCCGTTACACTGTGCTCCAGCGGAAACGTAAAATTGAAACTTAGCGCTAGTTTTGTTTTTCCTAAAGAAAAATACAAGAAATTTATTGGTGAATTATGTATATCATGTAGAATTGTTACATATGGCAAGTGACAAGAATGAAACAACGGTCATACCAGTTCAGCACCATACTTGTATTAGTGTTGTAAGCTATAATGAGGGTAATTTGTGATTACGTTCTATTCTAAATTTTTAAAAGTCTTTTTGTCTTAGAGTATTATTCGAGCGATCCTTAGGCCCAGATAACCATAATTATTAACTAATTCCCTATATTAAATATTTATAGGATATATTGATACTGAAACAAATGTTTGTGAATAGTCCCTTTGCGACTTTGAGTCACGGCGTACCTTGTGAGTTCAGCGTGAGAGTCGTTTATTCTAATAAATATCAGAAATCTCTCTAGAGATAAGCAGTAAGAGCAATTGTTCTTATGACGAGAGCGGGCGTCCTACGTAATTAATGTATTCTTGAGAACGAATCGGAAGTTGTCGGATACTTTCATTTGTAGCTTTTCCCATGGTCGCTAAACGATGAAGCAAGAACGATTTTTCGAGGATATACTAATTGTCTCTTTGCCTGAGTATCATTTATTCCCGAACTATTAGTGGAAAGATATTTGAAAGTAAAGCTCGATCTTCGAACAGATGAATAATTCCCATATATATAGCAAAGTATTAGAGAGAAGCCACGTAAAGAAAAAGGTTGGCACTGTGTTAAAATAAAGTTCAGAGATATCAACCCGCAAAGAAGATATAATAATCTACAGCTATTAACTTGCGATGTGAGGAAAGACATTAACGATTTAAGAAAGGGAAAGATAGTTAGCCTTTATGAAAGATAATTAATTTTAAAGGAAAGAAATTTCATTTAGTTCAGACAGATTGAGATTTTTGAGAAAGGGTTAAGATGTTATAATTCTATTTAACCAATGAACTTGTAGCGAGACACTACATACAGACGGTATCGTTGACTAGCAATTACTGATATTTAAAGATTAAATTACGTCGTTGGAAGTTGAACGTGTTAAACGCGCAAACAAAGTGGACACTTGGCACCCTGGCTGATAGGAGTGGCAGTATAAGGGAATGCCTTTGCAGTCGCTCCCATCAGCCACCGCGCCGTGTCTACTTTGTTTACACATATAATATATTTCGTCTTACCTAAAAGTGCTTGAAATCCAAGTTGACTGGATGGCTTTACTTGATACTTTGAATCTCTGGTAGGAAATGCATTTAAGTGGAATCTGCAGGTCAGACAGCCCGTATTTCTTAATTTTATAAGTTGATCGCATATTCTGGTTGCGCCGCTGCTTTGCGATGTGCGTCGCAGTATTGCCAAATGGTAATTTCCAATGATGTTTCCCTATCGAAGCCGCGGCCTCCAAATGGTAGATATCGAACGTGTGATTCTAAATCGATTAAGCGACTATGATGGCAGGCGTTATGATAAATTATTTGAGATGCTGGAAAACCCAAACGACTTATGACGGTAGTGAGGGGAATGCCTGGTATTGTAGACGTTTCTTCGTCCGATTGCGTTACATGGAAGAATCTAACTCCATGATTATGCAATGTAGATAATGTTTGAATTTTTATCCGAAATGTGACACTAGCCATATTTTTGCCTGACAATGGCTGAGTCTACCCATGTTACGGACAAAAGGGAATGCTTCCCGTAGCATACACATCAGATGCACTTTCTCATGACGACAACGTCGACGACGAGTGAGGTAAGTCGTTTCCTTTGTAATTACAACTATTTTAGTGACGCTCTTCTTTAGTCGTTGCTGTAGCTACCATTATAAACCGGCTCATAACGTCCGCCACCACAGTCGCGTGATCGATTTAGAATAGGATGTTCGATATCTATCGTTTGGAGCCCGCGGTTTCGATAGGGAAACATTCTTGGAAATTACCTGCCAAATCGTACAATGGAAGATTTTAGTTTGTCGCTGCAAGTGTTAAAGAGGAATAACTGGTTTATATCCATCGCATACTCTTGTGAGCAGTGTTTTTCATTGTGATTGAGATTAGCTTTAAATTACCTGCCAAATCGTACAATGGAAGATTTTAGTTTGTCGCTGCAAGTGTTAAAGAGGAATAACTGATTTATATCCATCGCATACTCTTGTGAGCAGTGTTTTTCATTGTGATTGAGATTAGCTTTGATGGTAGTTAATCATACGAACCTAGTGATATCCTGTGAGTCAGATGCGTTATTAAAATCGGTATTAACAAATCGCCGTAGCTACAACTAGCCCCATTATATCACGTAAATAGCAACTGTGGCTATCCTTCAGTACGAAGCTTACTTGTAGTGGTACGTAGTGTGATCTGTAGTGAGAGAAAATTCACATCGAAGCTTACGTATGATCGTTGTGTCTGCATAGATGTTAATTGCTGAATACACAGATTAATCTTAGGCATTGTCTTGCACAGTTAAATGGCACCAGCAACCTCGTCAATAACTTACATCGTGACAGGACGCTTTCCTCTTCCATGTACTTCACCGAGCTCATCTGCGTTTGCGAATTTCGTTATTATTTTCTTCAAAACATTTAATAACATTAGGCCTGTCCTCAGACGTCTCAGTCGGCGATACTCTCTCAGATTCAGAAGTGTAATTTCTACCGTTCAGAAAAATAGGATTCAATAAAAATGCACGGTCTCTCTTCTCGATAGCCATTGATCACTCACGTTATAGATTGTGAAATGATAGCGTGGATGTTACATCCAGTTACAAAAGGAAACGGTGTACAGCACTAGATTTACTGTTGTTGGCCTAAACTGGAACTAACTTTTTTCCAGCATAAATCGGTTTCGCATCAACGAATCGTCGTATCTACAAAGTTTCACAGCCATACAATACTTACAGCCCACACAGGACCTCCGTGAGCAGCAGCACTTTAACTATAACCACCCGGCACATTTCCTCCTGACTCACACTGTACGAATATCACTTATTCTACGAGCAGCTAGCAGAGCACGTAAATAACGCCAATTAGGAGCTGTTTAGTTCGATCTCCCTAGCAGCTAGCGGGATGTGTCGGCACATAAACCGGGCGTATGAACCAATACGGATCGCGAACGGTACCAAGAAAAGACGTGTAAAACGGGGCTGACTGGTAGTCTGTTTAGAGTGTGTAGCTATTGAAATAGACACATTAAAAAACAGCAAGTAAAAGAAGAGGATTCTGGTATACCTACACAAGATATTTTGTAAATAAAACTTTACAGATAACATGTGAAAATAATAATGAGCCTGAATGGAAGTAGCAGGCAAACTGGATAAAAATAACTATGAGAAAAAAGGTGGCGGGGTTGTAAAGCATATTGTACGTACCATACGTTACAAAGAAGCCATACAATATACAAAAAGTAGTACGATGGAGCAAACGTGAGAGGCGTAGTCAGGATGAAGATTACATTAAGACATAACATACAAGACATACAGTGAGCAAATACATAACTCACTACAGATGGGTGGTGCCAAGAGCGTAAAGATTTTAGACGTTTTAAAGAATCACATTCGTGAAAGATTATATACAGAACATGTCTAATTGTGTGATTTAAATAACTAAAGCAGCCCCCAACAATGACGGAACCACAAATATATTTGTGTTGTGGGATCTCATATGCGATACATGCAAGTGGTACACCATAATAATATACACATCAAAAAAGTCTTGCATCACCTCGGTTCCGAGAGTTTCGGAACCTGTACAGAAAATTTTAATAGAAATCAACATAACCATCATTTCAGCCCTTTTTATTGCTCATGAAAACCACACATTGCATGTTGTACCACCATACAGCGAGACCTGTAGAGGGGGTGGTCCAGATTGCTGCACACACCGGTACCTCTAATACCCAGTATCACGTCCTCTTCCGTTGATGCATACCTGTATTCGTCATGGCAAACTATCCACGAGTTCATCAAGACACTGTTGGTCCAGATTACCGCACTTCTCAACGGCGATTCCGCGGAGATACCTCAGAGTGGTTGGTGGGCCATGTCGTCCACAAACAGCCCTTTCCAGTCTATCCCAGATACGTTCAATACGTTCGATACGTTTCATGGCTGGAGAACATGCTGGTCATTCTAGTAGAGCGATGTCGTTATCCTGGAGGAAGTCACTCACAAGATAAGCACGATGGGGACGCAAATTGTCGTCCATGAAGACGAATGCATCGGCAATATGCTGTCGATATGGATGCACCATCTGTCGTCGGATGGCTTTCACGTATCGTACAGCCATTACAGCGCCTTCCATGACTACCAGCGGTGCACGTCGGTCCCAAATAATGCCACACCAAAACAGCAGGGAACTTCGACCTTGCTGCACTCCCTGGACAGTGCGTCTAAGGCATTCAGCCTGACCGGGCTGCCTCCAAAACCGTCTCCGACGATTGTCTGGTTGAAGCGTATGTGACAACCATCGGTGAAGAGAACGTAATGCCAATCCTGAGAGGGCCATTCGGCATGTTGTTGGAACCATCTGTACCGCGCTGCATGGTTTCGTAGTTGCAAAGAGGTACCTCGCCGCCTGCCGCAGTGACCGACCGGTTCTAGGGGCTTCAGTCCGGAACCGCGTTACTCCTACGGTCGCAGGTTCGAATCCTGCCTCGGGCATGGGTAGTTAGTTAGGTTTAAGCAGTTCTAAGTTCGTGGGGGCTGATGAAAAAATGGTACAAATGGCTCTGCGCACTAAGGGACGTAACTTCTGAGGTCATCAGTCGCCTAGAACTTAGAACTACTTAAACCTAACTAATCTAAGAACATCACACACATCCATGCCCGAGGCAGGATTCGAACCTGCGACGTAGCGGTCGCGCGGTTCCAAACTGTAGCCCCTAGAACCGCTCGGCCACGCCGGCCAGCGGGACTGATGACCTCAGATGTTAAGTCCCATAGTGCTCAGAGCCATATGAACAACATTTTTGGACCTCGCCATGGACGTCGGGAGTGATGTTGCGCATCATGCAACCTCCTGCGCACAGTTTGAGTCGTAAGACGGCGTCCTGTGGCTGCACGAAAAGCAATATTTAACATGATGGCGTTGCTGTCAGGGTTCCTCCAAGCCATAATCCTTAGATAGCAGTCACTCACTGCAGTAGTAGCCCTTGGGTGGCCTGAGCGAGGCATGTCATCGACAGTTTCTGTCTTTCTGTGTCTCCTCGATGTCCGAACAACATCGGTTTGGTTCACTCCGAGACGCCTGGATACTTCCCTTGTTGAGAGACCTTCCTGGCACAAAGTAATGATGTGGACGCGATAGAACCGCGATATTCACCTTCTAGGTATGGTCGATCTACAGACAACACGAGTCTTGTACCTCCTTCCTGGTGGAATGACTGGAACTCATCGAATGTCGGACTCCTTCTGTGTAATACGCGCTGCTCATGCATGGTTGTTTACATCTTGGGGCCGTTTTAGTGACATCTCTGAACAGTCAAAGGGACTGTGTCTATGATGCAATATCCAGAGTCAACGTCTATCTCGAGGAGTTTTTGGAACCGGGGTGATGTAAAACTTTTTTTGATGTGTGTAGTTAAAACGTGTATATAGCATAACGTAAAATAAAAGTGCACAGAAAAGTCATGTGTAGTAAAAGGAACGGGTTAAAGATTGGTCCCCTGCTGATGTATGTACATTATAACTGGCTTACAACTACTAAATGCAAACATATGCTATTCACAGTCAATATAATTGTAATAGTGGACAACTCTACTGTAACATTTCGAGGAGTGGTGGTACAGGGATCGAGAGCTGTGCATAACTGGTTGATCGTAATTTCTGTATTTCTGAAAACAACCTAAAACACAAATTCTCTATCAGGAGTTGTGACTCCCAGATTAGTTTTGTGCTTTAATGTTAATTTAAAAAAGCAAGCCACCTTCAGTAAATCAGTATCAACGAACTTTCTTAAAAGTTGGAAAATCGTGACAGAGATTTAAAATACTTTCTAAAAATAGAATTGTTCTGCGCCAATAAATCTCATTAAAAATAAACAACCTTTAGCCACAAACTATGCCTGTGGAACTCTGATTGAACACAGTTGAACAAGAAATAAACTCAGGAATTAATGTCCCTTAGTATGTCAGAGAACAGATGATACTGTAAATCACCAAGAGATCCTTTAAACAACAGAAAAAGCTTTCTTAAAGGAAGCACTAGATGTCAGTTACTAACACTAGCCTCACCAGTCGGATAGAAAAATGTTCTAACTTCACTTGCTCAAAAATCGTACAACATACAAAACAGTTCATTCAACTTCTGATTCAATATAATGTCCGTAAGTGGTCAATCAGTGTCAAATCATCAAGGCTCCAACCTCACTTTCTTTGAGTTTAATAATATTTTAGATACAGCTTGTCTGCAATTAGATCAAAATTTGCATTACAATGATTCATATACCGGGTGTAAAACTGACAAACCAGAATAACTCGAAAAATAAGCTTCACACGAATAAAATGGTAGAATCCAAAGTTTATTTTCGAGAGGGACACCTGCTGGTAATAAAATTAGCCCACCACCCCAGCCCCTTGGTAGTGGGGCGGGAGGCAACTTCAAAATTTCACATGGGAACCCCCATTTTTTATTGCAGAATAAGATTCTACATATAAAACTACGTACATTTTGTCTTAAACATTTGTTTTGATTCTTGGTAATTTAATAAAATCGATGTTCTCATTTTTGCGTGGAAAATGGTTATGGCTAAATAAAAAATACTTATTTACTTCGTAAATTTTGATTCGCTAAAATTAAAACGAAGATCAGCTGCCAAGACAGGAAGAAATTTCCAGACGCTTCTGAGAGAAAATACGTATGATCAAAACAAGAGCGCTTTCGGTACACATTTAGACAGAGAAAGGAATTTAGTAGGAAGCATAGGCAATAATAGGAAATTGTTGCATAGGGCGCCAAAGGGACGGCTACTGAACCTACTCGAATAAACGGAGATTTGTCTGCGCTGAAAACGACAACGGGAATTATTGCTGAATGAACAGAATGAGTTCAATATATATGCTTATTCTGAGATATTCAGAGACCTACTAGTGCGAGTAGCTTAGAGCACCCTAGCGGATTGACGTGCGCCGGCAGCCGGCGACGAGGAGACTGGGCCCTCCTCCGTTAAGCTCCACCACAGGAAAACAAGGATACTACGACATGTCGCCATCCAGACCACTCACTGCATATAATATCGGCTATCGATTTTTTGACTTCTAACGTATTGTTACTATTTTATTAATTGTACTACAATTACGTTTATGGTAACTGATCTGTCAGGCTGGAAGATTTTTTACATATTTTATTTTATTATTAAACTTTTTATACTAGCTTATAGAGGTTCTATGTTTTACCTAGTCAGGCTAGTGGCTGTATTATATTAGTAATTGTACTTTTATAGTATTTTAAGTACACTCCTGGAAATGGAAAAAAGAACACATTGACACCGGTGTGTCAGACCCACCATACTTGCTCCGGACACTGCGAGAGGGCTGTACAAGCAATGATCACACGCACGGCACAGCGGACACACCAGGAACCGCGGTGTTGGCCGTCGAATGGCGCTAGCTGCGCAGCATTTGTGCACCGCCGCCGTCAGTGTCAGCCAGTTTGCCGTGGCATACGGAGCTCCATCGCAGTCTTTAACACTGGTAGCATGCCGCGACAGCGTGGACGTGAACCGTATGTGCAGTTGACGGACTTTGAGCGAGGGCGTATAGTGGGCATGCGGGAGGCCGGGTGGACGTACCGCCGAATTGCTCAACACGTGGGGCGTGAGGTCTCCACAGTACATCGATGTTGTCGCCAGTGGTCGGCGGAAGGTGCACGTGCCCGTCGACCTGGGACCGGACCGCAGCGACGCACGGATGCACGCCAAGACCGTAGGATCCTACGCAGTGCCGTAGGGGACCGCACCACCACTTCCCAGCAAATTAGGGACACTGTTGCTCCTGGGGTATCGGCGAGGACCATTCGCAACCGTCTCCATGAAGCTGGGCTACGGTCCCGCACACCGTTAGGCCGTCTTCCGCTCACGCCCCAACATCGTGCAGCCCACCTCCAGTGGTGTCGCGACAGGCGTGAATGGAGGGACGAATGGAGACGTGTCGTCTTCAGCGATGAGAGTCGCTTCTGCCTTGGTGCTAATGATGGTCGTATGCGTGTTTGGCGCCGTGCAGGTGAGCGCCACAATCAGGACTGCATACGACCGAGGCACACAGGGCCAACACCCGGCATCATGGTGTGGGGAGCGATCTCCTACACTGGCCGTACACCACTGGTGATCGTCGAGGGGACACTGAATAGTGCACGGTACATCCAAACCGTCATCGAACCCATCGTTCTACCATTCCTAGACCGGCAAGGGAACTTGCTGTTCCAACAGGACAATGCACGTCCGCATGTATCCCGTGCCACCCAACGTGCTCTAGAAGGTGTAAGTCAACTACCCTGGCCAGCAAGATCTCCGGATCTGTCCCCCACTGAGCATGTTTGGGACTGGATGAAGCGTCGTCTCACGCGGTCTGCACGTCCAGCACGAACGCTGGTCCAACTGATGCGCCAGGTGGAAATGGCATGGCAAGCCGTTCCACAGGCCTACATCCAGCATCTCTACGATCGTCTCCATGGGAGAATAGCAGCGTGCATTGCTGCGAAAGGTGGATATACACTGTACTAGTGCCGACATTGTGCATGCTCTGTTGCCTGTGTCTATGTGCGTGTGGTTCTGTAAGTGTGATCATGTGATGTATCTGACCCCAGGAATGTGTCAATAAAGTTTCCCCTTCCTGGGACAATGAATTCACGGTGTTCTTATTTCAATTTCCAGGAGTGTATGAATCGAATTTCACATTAGTTACGTTTTATTGTCAGACGCTCGTTTTGCTATGGGAAGTAATTTTTTAAATTAACTAATGACTGTGCATACCGCAATTTAATTATCACATTGACAACACTGATTTAACAAGTGCTCTAGCTAAAGTGCCCTCTGCTAGCATTAGTCTCTTGTATAAATACCAGACGCAATCTATTACCAGCACGTGCCATGTTCATGTACTCACATGTTTAACTTGACGATAATTTACATTAGAATATTTTAATCGTATGTTTGGCTGCTATACGCGGCTAAATACACCGATATAGTAACGTAACATACTGCCATGTTAGACGCTACAATTAAGAGACCTCTAGCAGCAGATGGCTGCAAATATGTAAATATGGAGAATAAAAAATAACGTTTGTTTTATTTAAAAAGCTTTAAGAGTTTCCATAAAAAAAAATCTGAGCCGTTATTTTCCCGCGCATCATCGTACAAAAGAAACTGCACAAGAAACACTGATACCGATGAAACCTGAATACTGTTAAATTTCACGGGCCTCAAGCGTATAGAAAGAATGACAGAACGAATGGTTGCGGATTTCCTTGACTGGTGAG
The DNA here is from genome assembly GCF_021461385.2 of Schistocerca piceifrons. Lineage (NCBI taxonomy): Eukaryota > Metazoa > Arthropoda > Insecta > Orthoptera > Acrididae > Schistocerca > Schistocerca piceifrons. The sequence goes on from NC_060139.1 coordinate 432,695,216, forward strand.
AAAGTGTAACATGAATCTAACATGGGACATATTCTAAAAAAAAAAAGATGCCGTACATTTGCTTAGTCTCCTCGTATCCAGCCTGCAGAGACTGTTAAATACAATGAGTCCAAGTTACAGTTTTGCAAGGAATTGCACCGTTCTTGAATATGATAGTACGAAATCTTGACATGTGATAGAATGAAGGTCATACTGTGCCACGAATTTTTCAAGGACTCGCAGGTGTAAATATAGACGTACACCTCAGTGCAAAATTCAGACGCTAATTAAGACCAACAGGTGATACGTATTATGTTCTGTATTGGTCAGATCCCAGGCATAAATTGGCAGCTATGGGTCCTCTGTAGTGACCTAACACTCCAAACTCTAAAAATACGGTCTTAAACGGCACGCGCAACAAGGATCAATGTATCTACTTTGACTTTCCATAAATGACGAGATCGAGTACCTAGTATTATTCGTTGTTGTTTTGATGATTTTTGCGATAACAGCATCTAGTCTACACTATGTAATCAAAAGTATCCGCATATCCCTACGCAATGTAGAATTGACCACTAGGTTTCTCAAGAGGCGAACCCACCAGTACGAAAGGCGGTGGTGGTGGGGATGGTGTTGTCTGTGGAGCCGCAGAATTGGTTGGTTCTCAGCACTCTGTGACTTCGAACAATGGAAATTTAATTGGATAAGACCTGAGTAACATATCCGTAAGGGACATGTCAGCCCTGTCATTGTGATGTGGAAGCGCAAACAACGACAGCTAAACCAAGACCAAGCAGTCCTCATGCACTGACAGACCAGAACCGTCGGGGATTGCGGATGATGGTTGTCAAAAATCGCTAGAAATCAACAAAAAGAATCTTTTTTGAGCCCCAGAGCGCTGTCAGCAGTCCAGCTAGTACAATGACTTTGTTGAAAGAGTCCAAAAGAATGTTTGAAGAGCTCCTCATAATCCACAGTTCGGTAGTCAGTGCTAGGCGATGCCACTGGGCAGTAGATAACTGGAAACAATCGATTTGAGAAGATGAACCTGGCAATCCGACGGAATTGTCTTGGGTTGGTGAATGCTTGGAGAAATTACCTGCTATTACCTATAGTGCCATTAGTGAAGTACAGAGGGAGTGGTGTTATGGTATGGCTATTTTATAGTGTGGTCCACTTATTACGCTTAAGAAAAGTTTAAATGCGAAATGATATGAAGGCATTTTACGGCACTATGTATTGCGTACAACAGAGGAACAGTCCGGAGACAACGATTCTTTATATCATCATGGCAAAGCAACCTGTCATAGAGCAAGATCTCTGAGGCAATGCTTTGTGACCAACAACATTTCTGAAATGGACTGACCTGTCCAGAGTCTCGCACTGTACGCAGTAGAACACCTTTGGGGTTCAGTTATACTGTCCAGCATCACTACCTCCTGTGGTTTTGGTTCTTCAAAAAGGATGGGCTGCTATTTCTACACAGATATTCAGACAACAATGAAGGGTCCTCAGCAGACTTCAAGCCGTCAGAAATATGAAGGGCGGACACACCCGATATTCATGTCAACCAAGACGTGTCCGTATAGTTTTGATTTGATAGTTTTACAAGCATACCCCTAAATTTGATTAAAAAAGATTTTGCCTGTCTATTCGTAGCAGAAGGTACAAAGACAAGGACAAAGCCAACTTTTATCCTCGTGTTGACAGTGCGGTAGTACAAAGCCGGCAGGCGAGTCGATGCATCCGTCTGTGGTCGTGTACCGTGACGCCATTGCGTTCCCGGCACTGGTGCGCATGGCCTGCTTATTGGTAAGTGGGTGATGTAATTACTAGCACGCTGCGGTCGGTTACGGATTTATGCACGTCTAGCTGCTCCCGCTGCCGATCGCTGCTTTCCTGTTGACTACTCCCATCGATCCAGACGCCCGTTAGCTCTGCCATCTGCAGAATTACAGAGTGCGTTATCATCATCAGATATTTGCCCACCACAGGGCCGGCCGGTATGGCCGACAGGTTCTAGGCGCTATAGTCTGGAACCGCGTGACCGCTACGGTCGCAGGTTCGAATCCTGCCTCGGACATGGGTGTATGGGATGTCCTTTGGTTAGTTAAGTTTAAGTAGTTCTAAGTTCTAGGGAACTGATGACCTCATATGTTAAGTACCGTAGTGCTCAGAGCCATTGAGCAATTTGAACCCACCACAGGTACATAAAGGCCCCCCCCCCCCCCTCTAGATTTTAATATGCATTTTTGCCTTCGCCGATTTGCATGCATGTAGCCCTCATTTATACGTAAGGCATATCCATAGGAATCCAGCAAAGAACTTCCTAGATCCATCTGATATTCATTCACCTTTATACATTGCCGAACATGATCGTTTTGGTAGTTGGGGTTTTATTGTGTGGGGAAACATAATGTTGCATGGGCGTACTGACCTCCAAATCTTTGAACACCGTACGCTCACCGCTGAACGCTATTGTGACAATGTACTCCTGCCACATGTGCGTCTTCTCTGATTTCATTTGTACGTATGACAACGAACAGCAAAACTGGAGGAGCTCCTGGAACGAGAAGATATTCAACGAATGTGCCGGTCTGCCCATTCCCCGAATTAATGACATCGAACACGTGAGGAATGCGTTGCGGAAGCATATCGCAGCACGTCCACATCCACCAACAACTATACAGCATCTGACAACCACGCTGGCGAAGGAATGGAACGCCAGACCACAAAGACTCCTTACCATCCCTTTGACCAGCTTGGAAGTTTGTTGCACCATGTACCACCTTTTGTAGTGTCCAAGAGACCTTGATGAATCTTGGTGGTTTTAGTTAATGTTTTTGAATAACAGTGTATAACCCAAATTTCATAATGTTGGGGTTCATGATAAGGAGACATCTTACGAAAGTTACTTTCGTCCTTGAGTTTTGCAGACCACAGCACTAGGAAGACTACATGATTAAATATGTAGGTAATATGGGGGTTGGCATAATGCAGACAGCTGCCACTGCTGGTCACTGATCTTGCGTGATATATGGGGATGTGTACTGAATGTCGCTTCAGCTCTATGCCAAGTTCAAAAAAGGGAATGCATTTCAAGTTGTGGCATTCCAATCTCTGTACAAACATAGGTCAAACTTTTTCAATGAGTGATATACTCTGAGGACACAGGGAAGCAGTCGAACACCCTCTGTATCAAGGTATGCAGGACACCATCAGGTGGGTATGCATTACAATCAAACATAAGATTATAAAAATTTTGAAAGCTCCGTAAAAGATATAAAAATTTCACAATTGTCTATATATTGTTGCAATCGCATTTAAATCGTTGATAAAAGGAAAAATAAAATGTTACACGCGATTGAGACAACAAGTAGAAAGTTTTGAAAAGTCTTACAGATACATCTTTTTATAATTTTATGTTTATCTCCTTACGATTGCTTTATCCTACCCTGGAAAATTCAGGCAGATATATTCAGGTTTTTCATTACATTGTTGAAGGAAAACATCGCGAAGTTCTCGAAGATACCAAACGGTCACCGGCCATAACACGTTAGAAACGTAACGCCTGTATCCCAATTACCAAATACGCTGGAGAGCGAAAGAAGCTAGTACACCTGCCCAATATCGTCCAGGGCCCCCGCGAGTGAAGTGCCTCAACATGACGTAGCATGGACTCGGCTAATGTCCGAAGCAGTGCTGGAGGGGAATAATGAATCCTGCATGGCTGTCCACAAATCCGTAATAGTACGAGGTGGTGGAGATCTCTTCTGAACAGCACGTTGCAAGGCATCCCAGATATGCTCAATAATATTCATGTCTGAGGAGTTTGGTGGCCAGCGGAAATGTTTAAACTCAGAAGAGTGGGGGGCAACCACTCTGTAGCAATTCTGGAATTGTCGGGTGTCGCATTGTCCAACTGGAATTGCCCAAGTTCGTCGGAATGCACAGTGCACATGAATGGATGCAGGTGACCAGACAGAATGCTTACGCATGTGTCACCTGTCAGACGTGTCAGGGGTCCTACATCACTTCTACTACACACGCCCCACGCTGTTACAGAGCCTCCACCTGCAGACATCAAGGGTCTTTACATTCGTGAGCTTGTCCCATACACGTACGCGTCCATCCGCTCGTTAAAATTTGAAACGAGACTCGTCTGAGCAGCCAAGATGTTTCCAGTCATCAACAGCCCAATGTCGGCGTTGACGGGCCCAGGTGAGGCGTAAAGCTTTGCGTTGTGCAGTCATCAAAGGTACACGAATGTGCCTTCGGCTACGAAAGCCCATATCGATGATGTTTCGTTGAATGGTTCGCATGCTGACATTTGTTGATGACCCAGCATTGAAATCTGCACCAGTTCGCGGAAGGGTTGCATTTCCGTCAAGTTCAACGATTGTTTTCAGTCGTACTGGTACCGTTCTTGCGGGATCTTGTTCCAGCCACAGCTATGTCGGAGAATTTGATGTTTTACCGGATTCCTGATATTAAGGGTACACTCGTTAAATGGTCGTACGGGACAATCCCCATTTCAACGCTACCTCGGACCTACTGTGTCCCATTGATCGTGCGCCGACTATAATACCATGTTCAAACTCGCTTAAATCTTGATAACCTGCCATTCTAGCCAGGAGTAACTGATCTAACAACTGCACCACACACATTTTGTCTTCTATTGGCGTTGCCGACAGCTGCGCCGTATTCTGCTTCATTACACATCTCTGTATTTGAATGCGTATGCGTATATCAGTTTCTTACGCGCTTCAGTGTATGTGAACCAGATGGTCGTGTTGCGTAGGCACCGACAACCCTTACCATAACATAAACTGCTGGGCGTATGTGGAAATTATGAATTGTATCTTTCAATATTCGTTCTCCTGGGAACCCCGATACACGCCTGCCTACATTATACGCAGATTTCGATCTCACCTGAAAAGGTGACGTGGTGCTGTTCGAAAGCCGGGTGCGCCATTGTCGGCCCGCGTCTCTCTGCTGCCATATCAAGGGATGCCGCGACAGTGGTTGCCGTGCTGACAGTCCATAATGTTACATATGTCACACTGTCGGTGTGGATACTTACCTTGTTGCGATCTACCCCATATCCTTATACTAGTTCTGTCATGTAGTTGCACGGTCCTGCAAAGTACAGTTGGCCGGCCGGAGTGGCCTAGCGGTTCTAGGCGCTACAGTCTGGAACCGAATCCCGCCTCGGGCATGGATGTGTGTGATGTCCTTAGGTTAGTTAGGTTTAATTAGTTGTAAGTTCTAGGCGACTGATGACCTCAGAAGTTAAGTCGCATAGTGCTCAGAGCCATTTAAAGTACAGTTGACCTATCGGGCACTCTCCTTGCCTGGCAGCTAGGTATGACTCTACTAGAGCAATCGATTCCGTATTCGCCTGGCAGCAGTGGGATCCCACCAACGTGGGCAGCAGTGTCACGGAACGACAAAACCACAGTATCGGTAGGCCACAACCCTCCCGCTCCCAAATTCCGACTCATTCTGGTGGACGTTTCTCCTTCTTACACGAGGCACAACATGATCTTCTCAGACTCAACCGACATTCAGAGGCTGTTTCTGAATGTGAACAGTGCTGAGTAACCTTGGCTTGTATACAGAACTTAAATATGAGGGTCGTTCAAAAAGTAGCACAACACTTCCTTTTTCTCAAAGAATGTTCATTTGTGCAGGATTCCAATACATCACGTTATTCCCCACTCTTTCGGCTACAAAACCTTATTTTTCAGTATCATCTCCGTTCAATGCGACGGCCGTATTTCACTTTGCTGGAAGAGTCAGTATGGCGGCATGGTAACACTTTAGTGGTGTCCTCTCAGGTGCACACACTTTTGTAAGGCCTTGCGCTTTCATGGAAATGGAGAAGTTAGTTTGCGTTTTGTGGTGATGAACACGCTTGAAGTAGTTTCTTCAACTTCTTGAGGGTATCGCAGTACACCTCAGACTTCATCGTAGCATCATGAGAGAGAGAATCAAATAGAATAAACCTTCAGAATCCCAGAAGACCGTCGCCATGATTTTACCGGCGGAGCGTGCAGCTTTTTAACATTTTCTTCGGAGGAGAGGTAGTGTAGCGCCACTCTATGGACTGCCGTTTTGATTCCAGTTGGGAGCGATGAACCCATATTTCATCACCTGTGACGATGTCCAACAAAAAATACTCACGATCAGCCTCGTACTGCACAAGCAATTTTGCACAGGTGGTCCATCGTTGCTCTTTATGGTCTTGCATTAGGCGATGTCGGAGCCAGCGGGTACACACATTTGAGTACCCCAGCTGGTGGATGAGAGTGTCAGCACTACCAACAGAGACGTCCAGTGGGACAGCGAAATGTTTGACTGTTATCCGTCGATCACTTCTATTGAGAGTGTCTGCACGTCCCAGAATCGCGAGAGTCACAGCTGTGTGGAGCCGACCAGCACACGGGAGATCGGACACGTCTGCGCGACGTTGTTGCGATGATGACAGGCGCATCCTTCAATGCCTCACCGTGCTTTTGTCGACTGCTAGATCCCCGCAGAGCCTACGAATATCGGCGGTGCTAAGGTCAATGACAGCTCCTTGGAACGTATCTACGTTACAGACGTCATTTTGAAGGCTACCTATAGCCCCGCCACATAGTGAAACATCATGAAACTAAAGGGACTGAAGCGGAAATATTCCACGATGTCCCACAACAAATTCCACATTATTTTCAACCGAGATCGGCCGAAGAAAATTGCGTTGCATTTCTCATTGAACGCCCCTCATAGTGTTGCCCCTACCCTCCTCCTGCGGATGTGGTGAAACGCTAATAATTGCCAAATCTAATCATATACAACATATCACGCCAATTTGAGTCAGGTTGCATGCTCTTTTCACGGTGCTAAAATATTAGTTGTCATCAGTGGGTACTGAAGGAGAATACTTAAAGTAGTAGGTAGCCTGTATGGGATGAGATACTCAATGCACCTCTGTAGCCTGGTACAGCCTGTATACTGGTATTGTACAAGAATTTCAAAGGGTCAAAAACACAACACATTACTTTCTCTAATAGTGTAGGAAACACGTCGGCATTCGAAACAACTTCCAGTCGTCTCGGATTATACAAATACAGGTTCCGTAAGGTATTGCAGGAAATCTTATACCATTCTTCCTGCAAACTAACGGCAATTTCAGGTAAATGTTAGATATGAATAGCTTCACGCACGCTTCTGTTCAAAGCGGAGCACAAAGTCTCAATAATATTGAGATCTGGTAGATACGACAGTTAATATTCGTGTTTACAAATCCAGTCCTGGACGGTGGTAGCTGTGCACCACAGCATCACCATTGGAGGGACCTGGTCAGCCAAGATAGTCCCGTAATCTTCAGCAATAGAGGGACTTTGCAGAGTAATTCTGAGGCTGATGGAATATCACGATATGGCTTTCCATTTCATCACAGAACCTTCGCCGTGTTCCACTTTTGGGACGTAAGCTCAGCCACAAAGTGAAAAAGTGTGAAACAAGTCTTCATCCAAATAACTTCCTTCCATTGTGGCGTACTCCAGGTTTAATGGCTTCGACACCACGTTTTCCTGTTACGGTCATTCGCGTCACTGATAAGTGGTTTCGGAATTCCAATTCGCCGTGAAATTCCCTGATAGAGCTCGCTTCGTTTGTTTTCATGCTGACCTTTTCGCGAGTGAGACATTCAGTTCTCCATTGGCTTCTGCAGCTATCGTCCTCTTACATTTCGTCACAATCCTCTTCAATGAGAGTCTGTCATGATCACTGAACGTACATTTCTCTCCGCCTGGTCACGTAAGATATGATACTTTTCCGCTTTCCCTGTATGCGGTATTAATCTTCGATACAGTGCCTCATAATTCGGGTCCCTTGGATATGGATATATTAAAACACCAACAACTGGCTACGTTTGTATTCACTTAGCTCCGACACTGAGCACTGAACACTGTCCCGACCGCGATTGACGCTTGCTACGTCCTGTGGTCAAATACAGCAGCACAGCCTGCAGCCTTGGCTGCCATCTGCATTTATGTTCAAGCATGCATTTCTCGCGGTGTTTCCGTAATTTTGTCCAACCCTTTAAGGTCCCACCTCTTTCGTCGGGAAGGATTAAAAATCAATAGTAATATGCCTTAGTACTGCGATCCAATTTCAACGTTTGAATTTCACCCGTTATCAACGCCTGTATGTACGTTTCTCTGCTGTTCCCTCTTAAATGTATGGCAGAGGGTCTATAGAACCACTTATAGAATATTTCTCAACCGTTGCTCACTCGAATAGCAGTCACGAAAGATGGAAAATTAGTTTTTCGTGTGAGCTCTGATTTCTCTAGCTTTGTCAGGATGTTCAGTTCTCTCTGTGTAGGTGGGAGTCAACAATGTTCTCGCTTTCGGAGGAGAATGTTGCTGACTGAAACTCAGTGAAAGTATCTAGCTCCAACGGAGAAAGGCTTGGATTTAACGACAGCCACCGCAGCTGCCCTGATATATCGGTGACACTCTGTTCCCTTTTTGACAGTACCACAAAGGAGCTGCTTATCTTCAAACTTTTCGACGCCCTCCATCATTCGTATCTGTTAAGGATCGCATACAGCATACCGGTACACCAGAAACGGACAAACAAGAGCAGCATAGGCAGTCTCCGTCTTTACTAAATCTGTGGCATGTTCTTTCAACAAAAACGCAGTCTTTGTTCCACATTTCGTATAATATTTTCTACTTCATGGTTCTAATTATTGTTGTTTGTAACAGTAATCCCTTGGTATTTAGCTGAATAGATAACCTTTACATTTGTTCAATTTATCGTGTAACTCAAATTTAGCAGGATTTTTCTACCAATCATGTTCACGACCTTAGTTTTTTTCATGATTATGGTTATTAATACTTTTCGCATCTTGCAGATATCTTTTCTAAATCCATCTGAAAGTTTTATTGATCTTCTAATGAATGTTCTAGGCAGTAAACGACATCATAATTTGAAAAAACTGTAAGAGAACTCTTGAGATTATATGCTAAATCATTTGATGGATTCAGAACAATAGAGCTCCTACAACACTTCATCGGCAAACCCTCGATATCGCTTCGGTTTCACAAGATAACCTTTTTTCAGTTGCTATTCACTGTGAGTTTTCTGACAGGAAATCAAGAATGCAGTCGCACAGCTGACACGGAACTCAATAGACACCCAATTTGAATGGAACACGATTGTAAGGAACGGTGTCAAATGCCTTCTGTAAATGTATAAATAAGACATAAATTTTAAATATCCTGATGGTGTAGTAGTAGTAGTAGTAGTAGTTGTTGTTGTTGTTGTGGTCTTAAGTCCAGAGGATGGTTTGATGCAGCTTTCCGTGCTATTCTATTCTGTGCAAGATTCTTCATCTCCAAGTAACTATGCAACCAACGTCCTTCTGAATCAGTTTATTCATGCCGTGGTCTCCCTCTACGATTTTTACCCTCCATACTTCCTTCCAATAATAAATTGATGATCCATTGATGTCTCAGAATATGCCCTACCAACCGATCCATTCTTCTAGTCAAGTTGTGCCACAGTTTTCTCTTTCCCCATTTCTACTCACTACGTCCTCATTAGTTACGTGATATACCCATCTAATCTTCAGCATTCTTCTGTACCACCACATTTCGAAAGCTCATATTCTCTTCGTGACTAAACTATTTGTCGTCCATGTTTCACTTCCATATATGGCTACACTCCATACAAACACTTTCAGAAATGACTTCCTGACACTTAAATCTGTACTCAATGTTAACAAATTTCTCTTCTTCAGAAAGGCTTTCTATGCCATAGCCAGTCTTGATTTTATGTCCTCTCTACTTCGACCATCATCAGTTATTTTGCTCCCCAAATAGTAAAGCTCATCTACTACTTTAAGTGTCTCATTTCCTAATCTAATTCCCTTAGCATCACCTCATTTATTTCGACTACTTCCCGTTATCCTTTATTTGATTGTATTGATGTTCATCTTATATACTGTACGTACCGTTCAACTGCTATTCCAGGTTCTTTGCTGTCTCTGACAGAATTAAAATGTCGTCGGCAAGCCTCCAAATATTTATTTCTTCTCAATAGATATTAATCCCTACTTCAAATTTTTCTTTTGTTTCCCTTACTGCTTGCTCGATATACAGATTGAATAACATCGGAGATGGGCTACAACCCTGTCTCACTATATTCTCAACCACTGCTTCCCTTTCACGCCCCTTTACTCTTATTTCTGCCTTCTGGTTTCTGTAAAAATTATATACAGCCTCCCGCTCCTTGTATTTTACCCCTGCCACCTTCAGAATTTGGAAGAAAGTTTTCCAGTGAACATTGTCAAAAGCTTTCTCCAAGTCTACAAATGCTAAAAACGTTGGTTTGCCTTTCCTTAATCTATCTTCTAAGATAAGTCGTAAGGTCAGTATTGCCTCGCATATTCCAGCATTCTACGACATCCAAACTGATCTTCCCCGAGGTCGGCTTCTACCAGTTTTTCCATTCGTCTGTACAGAATTCATGTCAGTATTTTGCAGCCGTGCCTTATCAAAGTGATAGTTCGGTAACTTCCACACCTGTCAACACCGTCTTTCTTTGGGATTGGAATTATTACATTCTTCTCGAAGTCTGAGGGTATTTCGCCTGTCTCATACATCTCGCTCACCAGATGGTAGAGTTTAGTCAGGACTGGCTCTCACAAGGCTATCAGTAGTTCTAATGGAATGTTGTCTACTCCCGGGGCCTTCTTTCCACTTAGGACTTTCAGTGCTCTGTCAAATTCTTCACGCAGTATCATATCTCCCATTTCATCTTCACCTACGTCCTCTTCCATTTCCATAATATCGCCCTGACGGACATGGCCCTTGTATATGTAAGTAGGCTGTTTATATTTTCTTATTGGCAAAGTTACGTAGCGCTCTATATGAAAATCACTGGCTGTGCTGTGTGCAGTCTGTGGTTAGTTTGCATTGTTGTCTGCCATTGTAGAGGGGCAGCTATATGTTAACAGCGCGTAGCGTTGCGCAGTTGGAGGTGAGCCGCCAGCAGTTGTGGATGTGGGGAGAGAGATGGCGGAGTTTTGAAAAATGTCATGAACTGCTGTATATATTATGAATCTTGAGGTAAATACATTGTTTGTTCTCTATTAGAATCTTTCATTTACAAAGACTATCAGTAGTTAGTGCCTTCCGTAGTTTGTATCTTTTATTTAGCTGGCAGTAGTGGCACTCGCTGTATTGCAGTAGTTCGAGCAACGAAGATTTTTGTGAGGTATAGGTTAAAGTTAGTCAGGGCCATTGTTTTGTAGGGATTATTGAAAGTCAGATTGCGTTGCGCTAAAAAAACATTGTGTGTCAGGTTAAGCACAGTCTTGTATAAGTTGTTCTAAGGGGACGTTTCATATGTCGACCTTTAGCCTAGGATACCTCACTGGAATCTTCTGATTTTTTCTTGTAGTTTGTGTATTTAGTGTAGCTTTTGTTTATTGCTAGCGCGTAATTGTAGAGAGAATCTCCTTTGTAGTTGCAGTCTTTCATTGTTGTACTGTAAAACAGTTGTGGCATGCATGTAGATTTGCACCAAGTATTTCGCAGCTGCAATTAACTAGATATTATTTTCAGTGCTATGTTAATGTGTTCTCTTATTTTTGCTATTCAAATTGTGCTTTTCTGTGTTATCGTGTGAAATATTGTGACAATAATGGCGTGTGAAAAACGTAACACTCGGCTCCAAAGTAAAATGAGAAATGACAGTGAAGACGAGAGCATTGTGTTGGCCCCACCATGTAATGAATTCACTAATATTCAAAGTAGTAATTTGGTAACTGTGCATAGGGAAATGGGGCGGGCGTCAAACAATGGCGTAGACAGTCAAACAGGTAGTGAACAGGGAAGCATTATCGATCGATCGGTCGGCAACAGCTCGCCTCAGGAATCCGAAATGATAGGACACAATTTTGCAAATACTGTAGATTCAGGTTTTGCGTCCTCACCGTTTTCTCAAATAAGTCAAGACACATTTTCAGCTTGTCAAAATGTGAATGTTGCCGGTGCAAATGCACTGCCGAAAAGAGTAGAGGAACAGATTCCAGACACTAATGCATTGTTATTACAACTAATGCAACAAGTGGAACAAAATCAGAGACAAACACAGCAAAAGCTGCAAAAGTTAGACACAATGGAACAACACCAGAAACAAACACAGCAACCAGATTCCAGACACTAATGCATTGTTATTACAACTAATGCAACAAGTGGAACAAAATCAGAGACAAACACAGCAAAAGCTGCAAAAGTTAGACACAATGGAACAACACCAGAAACAAACACAGCAACAGTTACACACAATGGAACAAAATCAGAGACAAACACAGCAAAAGCTGCAACAGTTAGACACAATGGAACAAAATCTTCGGAAGTTAGACACCACACTTGAACAAACACGTGAAGATTTAACTACTGAGTTACATAACATTGAATCGAAATGTCAAAAAGTCTGTAATGACGTAAAAACACAAATTTGTGAGCATTTCCAACCTATTTTTTCGCGGCATGAAAATGCATTACAGAATCACGAAGCAGCCATAAAAGAACTGCAAACTATTGTTCATGAAAATCATGAGACCTTGCAAGCTAAAATGGACTCAGTTGCATCTACCGATTCGGTTACGCAACTTGCAAAAACTCAGGAAAACTTAAAGGACACAGTAGATACTCTGAAAATTGGTTCAGAAAGACACATGGAGGAAATTAGTTCATTATCAGAGAAAGTAGCCGAACTTTCGGATCAGGTCACTAACTTATCTACGAAGGTAGATGATAATCTGAATGACACAAAACCAGTAGTCTTTAATGACACAGAAGAGTGCGAAAAAATTAGGAAATCCAAACAAAATCAGAATCAAATTAATACGCAACACCAAAGAGAAATCCGGGAAGTACAAGATCAGCTGACACAGGTAATACAAGAATTACGTATTTCAGAGGACACTCGCGCTCCAACACGGGAAGAGGGACATAGAAATACGGAAAAGCAACAAAATAATAACACAGGGCATTTCGGTAATTATGAAAGAAATTGGCAAGGTACACCGAATTTTGAGATGGAACTGCCGACACGACGTAACAATGACCGATGTGCTACTCGCCGACACGATGATTTTGATTATAAGCTGTTCATTACTACACGTAAATTCAAAACGTTTAAGAATTCTGCCAACGACATTCATCCACAAGCGTGGCTCCATCAATTCTCTCATTGTTTCCCTCCCAACTGGTCATTGGAGCACAGGTTAGAATTTATGTGTGGCTACTTAGAGAATGAACCAGGTGTAAGAATGCGATCGGTCATTCATGATTGTCACAGTGAAGGAGATTTTTATCATGCCTTCCTCTCAGCATATTGGTCTCAAGCTACACAAGACCGTGTAAAACATAACATCATAATGATGAAACACTTCGAACAATCTGAATTTTTCAGTCTTGTGAAATATTTTGAAGACATGTTGCACAAGAATCAATACCTGTCAAACCCATACAGCCCCTCAGAACTCATCCGCATTTGCTTAATCAAATTACCTGAACACTTACGGCATATTATTTTGGCAGGACGCTGCAAAGACGACATTGAAGCTTTTCAGGGACTGTTACAAGAATTAGAAATTGACACAGACAGTCGTGGGATGCGAAAACAGGAAAACAATCACTACAGGTCACATCCGTCACAATTCCGTGACGACAGAAACGATAACTGGACGCGACAAGGCTATTCTCACCACACAAATCGTGACCAAAATAGACACCACCCGTATGACAACCGTTGGCAGAGTAGTCATAATTACAGGGAAAGATCACCTCTCCGCAGTAATGACTATCACAGAGACAATCAGAGAAACAGACAATATGGGAACCAAAATAACTATTATCAAGGGAGACAGAATAACTTTAGACGCAACGGTCCAGCACGCAGTTACGACTCAGGGAGAAATTCTCCACCACGTGACAGACAAGAAAGAAACTATGTAAACTACCGACAAAACGACAGACGTGAATTTCATCAGAACTGGCGGGTTTCTAACAGAGCTGGGCCCTCTGGACAAAGTGAATTTGTAGAAGTTAGGTCTCCAAATCCCAATAACGATGCGCGCCAACAAAGAGACAATAGGCAATGACTCACTCCGCTGGCAGCCACAATACGTACTTATGAAACTGACGACGCAGCTGCCGTAGCTAGTAATTACGTGAAAATGGAAGACATTAGGGACATCTTACTCCAGGAACACGACGTAAAACATAACAACATTGCATATCCTGTGATTCATATTACTGTAAATGACGTAAAATTTACGGCAGTACTTGACTCTGGCAGTCCCATTTCAGTAATTAGTGAAACAGCTTTTAGCAAATGCAACAAATCGAACGATTGCCCCACACTTCCGTTACGTAAGATTAAATTACAAGGTGCAATCTTTGGAAAAAGTGTAGATGTACGCCAACAAACCAATTTAGAATTCTTTTGCCAAAGCCACAGCTTCTCTATGAACTTTCTTATTGTTCCATTATTGTCGACGGAAATTATACTGGGAGTAGACTTTTTGAATGAATACAAAGCAATCTTAAGCTTTCACGATGCTGAAATAAGTTTAGAGAAAGAAGGTAAGTCAATAGCTTTGAAATTTGAAGACTGGCTCTCAAACCATGATGAGGAAATTAATCGGCTTTACCTTCTGTTAGATAACAGTTCGGGATTTTCTACGGAACTAGACACTAACAAACACTCTGCAAGTACTGACAGGGATGATATCGACGGCATGTTTGAAATTAATGAGTTAATTCAAAATAAAATTCAAACAATTGAGAATTGTAATGAAACTGATAGGCAGGACCTTTTTGAGATTTTACAAGCACATTCCACAGTTTTTACTCACAAAACAGGAACAATCAAGGGATTTCAATACCAATTTCGTGTTCGTGAGCATACTAAATTTTGTGTTAGACCATATGTAATTCCGGCACATTATAGGGACCGTGTTAGAACAGAAATACAATCTACGCTTGACGAGGGCATTATTGAGCCTGCAGTAAGCTTATACAACAACCCATTACATGTTGTTGAGAAGAAAAATGGATCGATCAGACTTGTCTTAGATTCGAGACAAATCAATACTATCATCATTCCTGAAACAGACAGGCCACAGACGATGGAAGAACTTCTTCAAAATTTTAATGGCGTAAAAGTGTTGTCTTCCATTGATCTCAGATCCAGCTTTTATCAGATCGAACTTCATCGAGAATGCAGAAAATACACAGCTTTCCTTTGTTTCGGCGTTTGTTATCAATTTCGGAAACTTCCTTTTGGTTTGAACATTTCTTCGGCAGCATTCATTCGCGGGTTAAATTCCATATTACCTGAGTTCTTAAAACGTCACATCACCTTATATGTGGACGATATTCTAATAGCAGAAGCTTCATGGGAACAACATAACCGCATCCTCAACAGTTTGTTACGTATTTTTGCAGATTCTGGAATTACAGTTAACTTGGAAAAGTCTGAATTCGGTAGGTCAAAGGTGAGGTTTTTGGGACATATTATTTCTTCTGAAGGCATTCAGCCGGATCCTGAAAAGTTAGAAGCAATCAGAGCCATTCCAGTTCCATCCACAAAAAAACAAGTCCGTAGTTTTCTAGGTCTCGTAAATTTTTACCGTCGTTTTCTGAATATGCAAATTCTAGTTACACCAAAACTTCGTTCTCTCACTGGAAAAAATACTATTTGGAACTGGGACGAACAAGCACAGTTGGAATTCAATTCTTTGAAAGAAGCGTTACTTCACGCGCCAATACTAGCTCATCCAGATCTGTCACAAGATTTCTGCCTTAG
This sequence comes from Schistocerca piceifrons, assembly GCF_021461385.2. NCBI lineage: Eukaryota > Metazoa > Arthropoda > Insecta > Orthoptera > Acrididae > Schistocerca > Schistocerca piceifrons. The sequence continues at coordinate 432,711,080 of NC_060139.1, forward strand.
CACGGATTCTTCTAAAGTCGGTCTTAGTGCCCACTTATTTCAAGAAGCCATAGAAAATGACACTACTGTTCAGAAAACCATTGCTTTTGCTAGCCGAGTGCTAACAAAATCTGAAAAAAATTATTCCGTTACTGAATTAGAAGCTTTAGCTATCGTTTGGGCGTTTAACAAATTCCGTTTCTTTCTTTCTGGTAAGCACGTAAAAGTGTACAGTGATCATCGTGCATTACAATTTCTTATGTCTTCAAAATTAAATCACGATAGGTTAAAACGTTGGGCATTGTTTCTGCAAGAATTCCGCTTCACGATAGTCTACATTCCCGGCAAGGAGAACATTGTTGCGGACGCGCTGTCACGCGCACCGGCTGGGCTTGAGAAAAGTAACACAGAAGGCAACCTCGAGAAAAATTTCAGTATTCTTTACATTCAGAAAGTCGCCTTTGAAAACTTCATCACCACATCTTTAAAGGACATTGCTCATGAACAAGATAAAGATCCGATTTGGAAAGACATCATAGGTAAATGGCATGAAAAGACACACACTCAGATTCGGCATTATTACCTAGTTAGAAACAACATACTCTTCAAACGCTGCACTGTTGATGACAAGCTATGGGTACTTTGCATTCCAGACGATTTTGTTAATAAGCTCATTTGGTACATTCATTTCAGCTACGCACATTTTGGTCCACGAAAATGTTATCATATTCTTCGAACGACTTGTTATTTTAACAATATGGAAAAGAGAATTCGAAGAGTCTTGTCTATTTGTAAACTTTGTCAAAAGACGAAACCATCTACTGTCTCACATCGTGCTCCGCTGTTTCCTATCATTCCTTCTAAATTAAAAGAATTTGCTGCTGTTGATCTCTTGGGACCACTTGTCAGAACATCTAATGGATTTGCGTACGTTCTAGTCGCTGTTGAACTTACTTCAAAATTTGTTTCTTTCACTCCGTTACGTAAAGCCACTGGACGGTCTGTATCCAACGCCTTTGTTAAAAATTTCTTACGTGAAGTTGGACACGTTAGTAAAGTCATTTCAGATAACGGACCGCAATTCAGATCTGCTGTTTGGTCACGCATGCTTCGAAATCATAAAATCAAACCTGTTTTTATTTCATTGTATTCACCACATTGTAACCCATCTGAACGGATTATGAAAGAAATCAATAAGCTTTGCAGACTTTATTGTCACAGAAAGCATCAGCTTTGGGACAGATATTTACACTTATTTCAAAATGTGCTGAATGAAATGCCTCATGATTCCACTGCTTTACCACCTACTCTTGTACTGAAGAATGAAGAACCACCGAACAGAATCAGAGAGCTTGTACCTTTCCCGAATACACGTAAACTTCGACACAAAGATATAATTGATTTGGCTCTTAAAAATATAAAATCTGCAGCAGACAAAAGGAGAAAACTAAACGGTAAAGCAAATGCAAAGAAATTGTATATTGGTCAGAAAGTTCTCATTAAAGCTCATTCATTGTCACATAAGAAGAAACACTTGAGTCACAAATTCTTTCTAGTTTACAATGGACCTTACAGAATCCGACGTATACCACATGATAACTGCGTTGAAGTTGAAACTCTGCGTACTAGGAAGAGTAAAGGTTTACACCACATTTCTCATGTAAAACCATTTATTGACAGATAATCTGCTTTTTAACTTAGTCTTTGCAATTTTCACTTCACACCACTTGTACAATTTGTCACACTGAGAAACTGTTAACATGCAACTATGTTTTAAAGCTAACTAACCATCCAGTCAAGAACATAGGTAACTTAGACAAGTAATTGCGAATGCATTGTTATTGCGAACAGACGACACAGTGTTGTTATTTATACATTCCTCCTTGTTAGTTGCACGATTACGTAACGAATATACGGCTTACATACTTAGAACATATACCAGCACTGCTAATGAAATTTTCATGCAACATTTTGGTTTGCTTGAGAGTGGATTCTGGATTTGAGGTGCTTTCTGTGAAATGCCAGATGACACAGTGGTTAGTTTATGTGGCAGCTACACGATTTTATCACGACGCTGCTAATGCGTGACAATTTACAATGTTGCTTTTGCGGTGTATCTGTTTTATATCTGCACAGTTTTTTCTGAATTCTTCTGGAAAGCAAAACATGTTTTATTAGTAACTTTTGTGGTATAGCTACAATGAGACAGCCTTTTTCGTAGCACAACAATACGTTACAGCACAGTACGTTCTTCACCACGACAATAAGCGTAATAACTAAGAAATCTATACGCAAAGCATTTCACTTTTGTGTATCATGAGGTAAGTACATTGACTTCTGCAGAACTTAGCTTTCGGAGGACAATAACTATGACATTTCCCAGAGATTATTTTACAGCAAGACGCATATTTAGCGCTACAGGACACATATTTGAGTGATTAATTTTGTACTTAAAACATTTATTTTTAAAGATTTTTGAATTACAAAAAAAGTTTTTCGTGATACATTTCATTCCATTGCTGTAATCTGTAACACCTGAGGGTATAATTACAATAAACCTCAGGGGGGTACACGCCTGCTTTGTGTACCATGTGTTTGGCAAGCACAAGGAGCCCTAGCTAATATGGTATTTGCTTATACAACTTTACACATCGGTACCATATTTCTCTAACACATAAGTTACACAGCTATCTGATCATTTAACTGAGAGAGACAAACTTTTTTATTACGTCAGTGACAGATGTTTACATAATTACACCGTTGTATAACTTTACATTTACGAAATTGTATTTTGTCTGTACTTTGTGAACTGTTCATATTTTTTCGGAACCATTGTGATACTATGAGAGCTTTGAATGATGTATTTGGTAAGGGAGAATGATTTTAAAGTATGCTTGAGGTAGATGACGCTATTTAAATGAGCAGAGAATTTTTTTTTAGATTTTGAAATTATTGCAGAAAGGTATGACCTTTTTGAGATTTGACTGAGGTGTTATGATGTTATTTTTACGACGACGATGTGTATTATGCTGTTGAGGTATGTTTATGTCAATAAGATGATGCTACCATATATGAGAAATGTGATTACGTGTTTATATGTATATGAATAATGAATAGATGTTAAGGACTCTTGACTTGTGAAAAAGGATGTTGGAAACCGAGAATCGTACTTTAAGAGTTATGAAATGTGTGTGTAAATGCGTGAATGTATCACAATGCCGGCGAAAATTTTTTGGACAATGTTATATTCATAGGATTTTGTTTCTACATATTTGCAACGTAAATTCTCGACCTGTGAAATTTTTATATGAGACTGTCACTGTAGCGGAAACTGCTGTCGTAAATATTTCCGTAAGAAAGTTAAGTGACCACCTGCACATAATGCGTCATTGGCACCCAGGTGTGTCAGACACCTGGAGAACTAGCCATTAGGGTGTGCCTTTCCGGAAGCCTATACCCCCGCTAATGACAATCCTTTGTAGAGGGCATCGCTAATGCGACACGCTCGTTACTTGAAAACATATGATTTTTGTAATGCGTCGTCGGCACACAGCTGTGTCAAACACCTGGAGAACAAGCCATTAGGGTGTGCCTTTCATCGCTAATGCGATACCCTCGTTACTTAAAAACATATGATTACTCACACTTTGTGCTAATTATTGAAATGCTTATGAATTGATGGGAAATATTCGTACATCTGCACACCTGATTATGACAAGTGTCTTTCTCCGAGAGTTGAGTGCTACTGACTTACAAAATGCCACATGACTATTGAATGATATTTTTATGCTTTGCATTTCATAGTTGCTTATTTCATTTAATATCTGGTTTCCAACTGTGTTGCAGCATTAGTTTTATAAAATAAACTTAGATGCATTTGCTAATGTGAACTCTTTCTGTCAACAGATCTATTAAATAATTATTTTATGATCCACATTCTTTAAAAAAGGAGCACTTGGAAAGGAAAGAACAATAAGAAGGAACTAGTAACAGTAACACATAATTTTCTTTTCAAGTACATGGTAATATTTTTTTACAATCAGTTGTTATGGTGCACCACTTTAATTACATAGCCATAAAGATGTGAATAGACATTTCCCTTGTCTGCATTGTTGTTTTTACTGTAATATTTTTTTCTGCTTGAGCTATGTCATGTTTAGATATAAGTTGCTGCTGCTGTTTGCGAGGCATAGTGCTACTAAATTTCACTTTGTATTACTCTGTTGAGCTAGTTTTATTACTGAATAATATTTATTGTAGCTGCACATTGGCTCATATTGGTTGTAATGTTGCATTGCTTGGTAATTTAGATTTACTGTAGCTTGGTTTGCAATTTTCCATTTTTTTTGCATTGCTGTTTGTGTTAATGTGTTATGTGATGCTGCATTGCCTCGTCCCTTAGTTTAGCATCTGAGCTCAGTAGATTTAAGTTAGCTTAAGTTGGGGTAGACTATATAAGAAACTGACTATGGAGAATAGGTAAAGAATGCAATGCGAAGTTATATGAAAAAGATTTGGGCCCAAATGAGTATTGTACAATCAGAAATAATTATTTTGAAAGACATATGAATAGAATACAGGAAGGAGGTATAGATAGGACTTTTTGGGAATAATGATGAATGAAGGGAGATCTCCGAGACGTAAAGAAAGTTTTGTTTGCACAATACTGCAGTAAAACAAACCCTGTCCTTTCCTTCTATTATTCCGCTATATGTTTGTGTACCCTTGTGTATTTGTGTTTTTCCTGTCTTTATGTGTTTAGCTGATGAGAGCTATGCTGTAGAATTTTTCTATGTTATTTACTTTGTAAAAATGTTGAGACATTATTTATTCTGTTTTGTTTTAATGCTCATGTGTGAAGTTGACGTTTCAAAAGTGATTCTGATCTTTTATTTTTGTACTCATGTCATAATTTCTGTAACGCTGATGTATATGTTTATTTCTATTGTTTTGTAGAGCCTATATTACTACAAATGTTATCTGTATTGTTACGTTTTTAATGATGTATTTTGTACCTTTGTAATTGTATTCTTATGTTATATAATTGTAATTGACACCAGTTCATCATATTAGTAACTTGTAAGCATTCATTTCACTGCACACATTTCTGTTGGTCATAGTATATGGACAATATGTAAGAAGTAGGGACTGATAGTGTTTGCACGTGTGTTACTAATTCAGCAAGGGACTGGATAACAGCATTGCTGGTTCTAAGGACATTTCCAAAAACTTTGTGAGTGCACAAGTGGTGGTTATGGACTTGCTCTATTATCCGCAAGACTCTTCAATGGTGATTGTGCACCTGCACAGTCGCAACGGATGGCTGGTAGCCATCTCTACAAGGACTACAGTGGGTCTACACCTTTGATGACTCACCAATACCATTATTTCTACAAGGACTACAGTGGGTCTACACCTTTGCTGACTCACCAGTACCACAATTTCTACAAGGACTACAGTGGGTCTGCACCTCTGGTGGCCCACCAATACTCTCTACCAGGACTGCAGTGGGTCTGCTCGGTGATGACCTACCTACCAATATTCGTCAGAACTTCGAATGACTCTGCTGTGGGTTTGCTCCATTGTGGCCCATTACCTGTCAGCATGTCAAGAGTCAGCACTGTCTTTCTGTTGGAAGGACAACACTACTTCTTCAAGACTGCATGGAAATCCACTACTTCTGTGTGCAATTTTTTTACTAATGAGACTTTGTGAAAAAAAAACTGTAATTACTATTATGATGAATGATCAGGACTGTCTTTATGGACTGTGAGAAAATTTTAGCTTTTGACCAACATTGTATCAATAACTGTGTGCATTGGATATCTTTGTTAGTGTAATTATGAAAAATTTTATCAAATCATTATTGGCCACTGGCCAAAAACATTTGTAAAATTTTTTGTGGGGAGCATGGGGGCTATGTAAGTAGGCTGTTTATATTTTCTTATTGGCAAAGTTACGTAGCGCTCTATATGAAAATCACTGGCTGTGCTGTGTGCAGTCTGTGGCTAGTTTGCATTGTTGTCTGCCATTGTAGAGGGGCAGCTATATGTTAACAGCGCGTAGCGTTGCGCAGTTGGAGGTGAGCCGCCAGCAGTTGTGGATGTGGGGAGAGAGATGGCGGAGTTTTGAAAAATGTCATGAACTGCTGTATATATTATGAATCTTGAGGTAAATGCATTGTTTGTTCTCTATTAGAATCTTTCATTTCCAAAGACTATCAGTAGTTAGTGCCTTCCGTAGTTTGTATCTTTTATTTAGCTGGCAGTAGTGGCACTCGCTGTATTGCAGTAGTTCGAGCAACGAAGATTTTTGTGAGGTAAGTGATTTGTGAAAGGTATAGGTTAAAGTTAGTCAGGGCCATTGTTTTGTAGGGATTATTGAAAGTCAGATTGCGTTGCGCTAAAAAAACATTGTGTGTCAGGTTAAGCACAGTCTTGTATAAGTTGTTCTAAGGGGACGTTTCATATAGACTCCCTATATACTCTTGCCATCATCTGCTTTCCCTTCTTTGGTTGGATCTGGTTTTCCATCTGAGATCTTGATATTCATGCAAGTGATTCTCTTTTCTCCAAAGATCTCTTTAATTTTCCTGTAGGCAGTATTTATCTTACCATTAGTGATATATGCCTTTACATCCATACATTTATCCTGTAGCCATCTCTGCTTAGCCATTTTACACTTCCTGTCGACCACAATTTTGAGACGTTTGTATTTCTTTTCGCCTGCTTCATGTACTGCATTTTTATATTTGCTCCTTTAGTCAGTTAAAATCAGTATCTCTTCCGTTTCCCAAGGATTTCTATTAGCCCTAGTCTTTTTACCTACTGCCTTAACTATTTCATCTCTCAAAGCTACCTATTCGTCTACTGTATCTCTTTCCCCTTTTCTTGTCAATCGCTCCTAATTCTCTCTCCAAAACTTTCTGTCACCTCTGGTTCTTTCAGTTTATCCAGGTCCCATCTCCTAAAATTCCTACCTTTCTGCAGTCTACTGTGCATAATCAACAAATTGTGGTCAGAATGCACATCTGCTCCTGGAAATGCCTTACAATTTAAAACTTGGTTCCTGGTGATAACATTCTTTAATTCGTATCATTTAAGAGCCAGAAGTGTTCCACAAGTTTAGTTACAAACAGAATGCTGTGAACAGTTATGATAGGTGTATTTGTGTCATAGCGAAATACTGAAGTACACTGCAAGTTGAGTTTCACACGTATGCACCAGACCGCAACGGTCTACCAGCGGTCTGCGTGCAGGTCGCTCTGGTTGACATGGAGTGGCTGGGCCTGGTTCAGTGCAGCCAAATTGACAGCAAAGCGGCTGCCGGGCCCCGCAGAGAGCAGACACGGGCGGCGGGTTTGCCGGCGGTGGCGATGTTTGCGGCTCAGCGCGCTGAGTGGAGGTGCTCGCTAGCTGCGCGGCTGCGGCTGCGGCTGTGGTCGGCCCCAGGAGCCGGCGCTCTAATTGCCGCTGCCGCCACCACTGCCGCCTCTAACCAGCAGCGGAGGCCTGCCGACCGCAAAGTGGCTCTGCCGACTCCTCCAGCCTGCGAAACTCACAGGCCAATGGCAAGTAAACATCAGGCTGAAAAACTAGTCGGAAAGAAACCGACAATCTGAACGTTATACCATGAGGCTCTCATTAAACTGAGGGGGGCATTACGAACGCTGCAATGAGGATTGTGTGCATTACATGAAGTTGAAACATCGTAGATATTTGTTCATTTACGACACGCTCCATTATACACTATTTGTAGTACCACATGTAAGTATTTATTGTGTGCGGTGATGTGCGTGTAATGTAACGTTTGTGTTGCATGATAATGATGGAGATGATGAGAGAAGGGTCTGGTACCGGGTGCCGCGGGTTTAAATCCACGCCAGACGTCACGGACCTCGATTACCACTAGAGGTCTCCACAGTCGTCGCACCATAACCCGTGGCTGTACAAGTTCCTGGCTCGCGTGTAACGTGAGGGCGCCACATTGGAGCACGTGGTCGCAGCAGCCAATAGCGACGTGTCGTATCCTGTATATAAGCGCCTACCTTTCGCTCAGCTAGGCTTCTACCTCACCATTTATCGCCATCCTATCCACCTCACTCCTACCCTCAAATGCCTTGGCCTCACCCTCGACCGCCACCTCACCTGGACTCCCCATCTCCTTACCATCTAACACAAAACTCACAACAGACTCTGCCTCCTGAAACTCCTGTCCGGCCGGACGTGGGGTCTGCATCCTTCCACCATCCTTCACACCTACAAATCCTTGATCCGCCTCATCCTCTGTTATGCCAGCATAGCTTGGATTTCCGCCCCTCCCTGGTTTTATAAAGCCCTCCAAATCCTCGAACGGCATGCGCTCCTCCTCGCCTTCCGCATCTACCTTCCATCCCCCACGCGCATCCTCTACGACCTCATCCCCTTCCCTCACCTTCTCCTTTTTCTTGAACACATCCGCACTCTATATATTGTCCGCCGCCTTGATCCCCCTCACCCCCTGGTGTCTCCCTTCATCCCCAAACAGTTGCCGCGCCTTTACCGTTGTGTCCCGCCCTCTCTCCATCTCCACACCCTCCATCTCGTTTCCCAATGCAACTTCCACCGTCTACACCTCCCGGATGATGAGCTTCGCCCTGACATCTACCCTTCCTACCAACTCTAACCCCATCTTCCTGGCTCATCCTCAGGGCTCCCTCTCCTCCTCCACCCTCCTCCTGAGCGGCTTCCCCATCCTATTCCCCCTCCCTCTCTTGTGCCCCCTTTCAGTACTTCCTCCTGCGTTGTCTTCCCCCTTCATCTCCTGCCCTAACAGTCTCTTGCCTCTTGGTGTACCCACTGATGCCCCTCCTCTTTTCTTCCTGCCCCCTCCCCTGCTGCACCTTGCTCTCCCCTCCTTTTCCGTCCTCTCCAGCCTCTCCCTCGGCAGGTCCCATCTGGCAGTTATATTCTTCATCATGTGTGCTCCAAGTGGGTTTAAAGTGTGTTGTTCCAGAGTGTTTTTAATAGTGTTGTCGACTTTTAACCTGTGTGTGTGCCTTCAGTGTCTTCTTCGTGTTTTAAGAATCGCCAACTGTGATTTTTAACTTTATGTCGCCTTTTTTAATTGCCCTCCATGAACGTCTCCTTGTCAGTATATTTTTACCTCCATTATCTCCCGTTTCTCTTTTTTATGTCCCCCTTTTTATTGCTTTATACGTAACATTTAAGTCTTGTAATAATTGTCTTGACACTCGGCTGAATAGTGGCGGATTGTGCTGCTGGCAGCCCTCCCCTGCCCATATGGGTCATGGGAATTAAATCACAATAAAGGAAAAAAGAAGAAAAGCTCAGTTAGGCAGTCTGAAATTCGTGGAGTCTATCGACACCTCGACACCAGACAGCGTGTTTACAGTACTTTGTTTTCGTTACTAGTGAACGTTGTGGATCCGTTTCGTTGTCTCTTGTCACCCCGTTGCTCTTGCATGTTGTCATAGTTAGGTCTCGCTCGGTCGTCCGTCGTTGTTCGTGTCCATCGATTCCCGTTTGTTTGTTGTTCGCGGGCCGCTACCGCTTGGTCCCGCCGCGGTTCTTTTTCGGCAACCCAGCCACTGTTCCGGTCGCGGTTACAATATTTTGGCGACAGTGGTATTTGTTAGCATGGAGGCGAAGTTGGTCTGTCTTCTGGAGCAACAGCAGCAGCTCATGCAGCAGCAGCAGCAGCTGCAGTTAGACATCTTATAACAGTCTCTGCGGTTCCTAGTGGACAAAGTCGAAGCCCGGTACGCATTCCCACAACAGCATCCGAGTCCTAGGGTGTCCGATGCTTTCCCACATCCGCCGTCGTTCTCACCATTTAATGACGCTAAAGAAGACTGAAAAACATATTTATATCGGCTGAAGCAACATTTCACGGCTTTTCCAGTCACAAATGGCTCTGAGCACTATGGGACTTAACATCTGAGGTCATCAGTCCTCTAGAGCTTAGAACTACTTAAACCTAACTAACCTAAGGACATCACACACATCCATGCCCGAGGCAGGGTTCGAACCTGCGACCGTAGCAGTCTCGCGGTTCAGGACTACAGCGCCTAGAACCGCATGGCCACCACGGCCGGCTTCTCCAGTCACAGATGACTCCTTGCAGCGGTCGTTGTTTTTGTCTTGGGCCTCCCCAGACATGTTCCATCTTCTCCACAAGTTGGCACCGGTGTCCGATCATGTGGCTCTCTCTTTCCAGGAGAATATGCCTTTTGCTAACAAACTATTATTCCCAGCGCTACCATGTGGTCAATTCTCGGCTAGAGTTCCACCAGTACCATAAACAGCCTGGTCAATCGTATCGTTCCTGGGTCACAGACTTTCAGGGGCTCAGCCGTCGATCCGATTTCACGTGCACCAATCAGCAGTGTAAGGCTTTGTATGCGGACTCCCTGGTACGGGATGTGGTGGTTCAGCTGGCTCCCAATCATGAATCCGCACTGCGGGGTTGACACTCGGTAACTCCTCCTTCAAAGAGATTCTCAACATTGCCCACTCCTTTGAAATTGCTCAAGAAGCTAACGAGCGTCTTATGGCGCGGCCGCAGGTGTCGGCGATCGAGTCGTCTCGGCGGATTCCGTCCTCGCGACGTCGATGTGGCCCAACCAACAGAGATCAGCGCCGTCAGGACTTCTCGTTGTCCCATGTCTCTATGGCATCTGCGCCTCCGATCCCCCCTCGTCACCGGTCCCGTGGCCCACTTCCTTCTTGTCGCCAGTGCTGTACTGCACATTCTCGAGCTGATTGTCCCCCACCGCTGGAAAACGTGCACGCTGTGTAACAAGGAAGGCCACATCCGATCGGTTTGTCGTATACGCTCGACTCGCTCCAGTCCTGCACCTCCTGGGCCTCAAGATACCGTCCATGCTCTGCAGTCGGTCGTCCCACAGGATGACGCGTCAGCGTGGAAGCTCCGCCTTTCCACTGAGGATGCCAGTTTTCAGGTCGACACTGGGGCCACTGTCTGCCTGATTAATATGGCGATATACGCCCGGCTGGGCTCTCCTGAGTTGTCACCTCCCTCTCGTCATTTGGTCACCTACGGAGACGGTTCTGTTCCCCTTTCACGGGCAGTTCGTCAGCGTTACGCCCCCAGCGCGGCCATGTGGGCCCACGTGTACGGTCGACAGCCAGGGTGGACGCTCTCCACGGTCGTCGCGGCCCATGGGTGGCGTGTGACTTCGGTGCAGGCTTCGAAAGGATTGGAACGCCGCAATCATAACCAGCTCCGCCCGCGTGCCCCTGCGGGACTCCCGCCGCCGCCGTCGCCTCCTCCTCCTCCTCCTCCACTACATCCTTTGAGTACGGACATGGTACCTCGAGTCGCCACCATTACCCCCAGTTGCTGTCTCCCCGCAGGCCTGCCGCCAGCCCTCACCACCCCCAGGTGGTTCGGTGGCTCCCTCCGCCGCCCTGGCTTCTGGGTCGGCGGCCATCGACACCTCGGACGTCCTTTCCTCCCCGCCAACGGCGGCTGATGGGTCCGCGTCTTCTTCCATGTGTCGCTCACCTCGGCACCGTCCTGGGTGTTTCCTCTCCTACGCGCAAGTTTCAGGGGGGAGGGATCTGGTACAGAACGCCGTGGGTATTGAATCCGCGCCAGACGTCACGGACCTCGATTACCACTACAGGGCTCTACAGCCATCGCGCCGTAAGCCGTGACTCCACACACACATTCCTGCCTCGCGTATAACGTGAAGGCGCCACGGTGGAGCACGTGATCCGAGCAGCTAATAGCGACGTGTCGTGTCATGTATATAAGCGCCTGCCTCTCGCTCAGCTAGGCAGTCTGAAATTCGCGGAGTCTATCGACATCTCGGCAACAGACAGCGTGTTTACAATACTTTGTTTTCATTACTAGTGGACGATGTGAAATCGTTTGGTTGTCTCTTGTCACCTCGTTGGTCGCTCGGTCGTCCGTCGTTGTTCGTGTCCCTCGTTTCCGTTCGTGTGTTGTTCGCGGGCCGCTCCCGTTTGGTCCCGCCGCGCTTCGTTCTCGGCAACCATGCGACCGTTCCGATCGCGATTACAACAAATGGAGAGGATGAAAACCGGCGCCGGCACATAATCCACTCCTCGCGAATAGCACCAAGGCCGTTGCCAAGCTTAACGTTCCCATCCGACGGACGAATCATCATCAACAGTTTCACATGCCCTCTCACATCATGAGACACTGCGGAGAGGTTCGTTACTTAAAAAAGGTGCTCAGAACCTTAGGCCACCACCTCTCCTCCTTATCGGCCACTACCAGTCGTGAAAATCTTTTTCATCACCAGAATTTGAACCCTTTACCCCCCGGGACTAGCTCCTACGCACAAGCGTGCGTTAGAAACCTCAGCCACGGACGCGGGCTAAAATTGAAGGTTATTAATTGGTGCGCTCGAGGAAAAAATAACAGCTTCATTTTCCGCCACCACTTGAAAATATGGCGTTGTAAACAGTCAGACTGTGAAATGTTTCCTGTTTTGATATCAGTACGCTGTTTGTCGCTTGTTGAAGCGTGTTGATTACTTTTTTGAAGCGACTCTTGCTGTGAAGGGATAACAAGATCGAAGTTTTTCTTACGAAACGCAATACTTGATGGGAAGCAGGACCGTGCTCTGCTGCTGAAGATGTTCTGCCTGAACGGCAGCAGTAGCAGAGCTGCATTAAGGGGATATCACTAACAGAAATGCGTCACTGAAAAATTCTAACAGATAAATGATATCGGCAATCGATAACTCGCTGCTTTATACGATTCAGTATAGTCTTGGAGGTCTGTCCGCGCAGTGTATATCACCACGTGCGAGGGATTTAGCCACCACAACAGCTGCGCGGTAACGGGCGTTGTCATCCATGAAGACAGTGGCGAACACCTACGAAAGGTGTACATGTGGTCGTAGTACATCTTCTATCCTCTGGTCATCAACAGCATTATTCCTGTCATCAATGAACGTAGTAGCTTCCATGTCCCTATCTAACATGAATCCCTTAGAAACTGTGACCCTACCAACACCAAAATGCAACGAATACCCTTAAAAACTGAAACTGTTGAATACCACTTTCCCTTATTCATTCTTGGTGTACAGGGTGTTCGGAAACTCCGTTTACAAAGTTGTTGGACTTGTAGACGGGAATGAGTGGATAATGTTTTGAACTGGAACCCACGTTCCCAATGGTACCTTTTCAGTGCTACAACCATTTCAAAACATGTTGGTGACACGACTACTTTTCAAGTAATCGACTAGGCGTGACACAGTACACTCATTAGCAGCGAAAGAAATTACTAGTGTACTCTTTGGCGGATTCTGTTCTACATGATACAGTACGGCCTATTCCAGTTCGAGTGCGCGGCTTTTCCTTGGAGAGCCACATCCACGTCTGCTGACAGTGAAGGACCCTTTCTCGAAGCCGATGCGTAATTGTGCCGGAAAGGTATGGGATGGAACCGGGCGTTGTGGAGAACGATCTTGATAAATGTGACGAGGAGCTCTTCCAGTAGCGTGAGCTTCGCTATTCAGAAGGATCACGTCCGTGTACTCTGCAAACGTTTATATAACCACGTTGCTCTAACACTCACAGACAGCTGAATGAGGCTCGAACCAGGCCAGAGACATCAAATGACATCAACTATTCCGACCACCACGACTACTACGTTGCATACCCACTTGGAAAATATGTTTCCAAAGGGCTGTACCGCGGAAACGGTATGTTCCTAGACATGGGCTTCTGTTCAAAATAAAATGCTATGTACTCACTCCCCTCTACAATTCGTAGAAGTTTGTAACGGGAATTTCCTAACAGCATGAAATATCGTTGTTCACTCTACAATGAAATGAGGGCGCCTCTGTTACGCGGTGATCAGTACACACACTGCCGAACATCCGCCAGGCATCTGGAGTAAGGATTGTTGTTTCTTAATCTCCATTAAACAATTACAGAGGCAATTCTAAACTTCTTAGGCAGCTCGAAGTTTGGTGGGCAACTGCCTCACAAACACATTTGATTTCATCATATAATGGAGGCAAAGAGAGCGTCCTCATTTTTATATGGCTAATCGTTCATGGCTGATCTTACGTCGAGCTACGATGAACATTTCCTATGTTTCGCGACCAACAAAATCTGGAAACTCTGACGCACTCCGTTTCTGAAACTCTAAATTGTGTCCATCTTCCTTGCAGACATACGAGTATTCTGTTCGGGAAAATTTCTTCAATGTGTACTACTCACAACGACAGAGAAACATGGCTGATACATGCCCAATGCGTTGCTTTTCTCACTTCTGAATCACTTGTGTATTCGAAGCAAGGTGCACTCTTATCCTAAACACGTAGTAGAATGTCGAGTGACTAATCAGTCATGATGGCTGCTAACAGAAATAGTTCGTATTTCTGCTTCCTAATATTTATCTTTCGTCAGTTGAGCTTAATTTCCAGAAGCTCGTATTAGTTATATGGTGAAAACTAGCATGATACGCTCACCAGACAAAACATTCGTCACTCCTTTAAAAGGGAACACTGAATTCGCTGTAATATACAGAACTGGTACCAAGCATCCATCTGGCGCTGCACTGCTGACATACTTCATTGCACTGAAACTATGTGTGTGTGGTTATATGAGATCAGCGCAGCAAAGTGGTCGGACGTGGACACGTGACAGAAAGTCTGAAGTTGCCTGATTTCTTAGTTTATCAACGTGGACTTTCCAACGTGTGTACAAGGAATACACGCATCCGTGAAATTTGGAGCAGCAAAATTGGTCGTAAAAAGACCATAAGCGCAGTGGAGAAGAAGAGTATCACTCCTTGTCAATGATAATCGGTTTTAAGTTCGACAGGGTTTACTGCTTCCAATGAATGATGCACGCACATATCAATGTTTCCGAATGAACATTCAGCAGGGAACTGCGTGCAATGGACATTTTGATACGCGTGCCTCGCAAAAGCGTCACATTTTCAGCAGGCCGAGCAACACAGAAACTAGGCATTGTCTGAACTGAAGATTCTATTGCAGTCAGACGAATCGCGACTTTCGTCTTTTCAAATGATGCAAGGCGTGGAGGGCACCGACGGCCCAATGGAACGTTAACCTGCAGTGTGTGGAGGGTGAAGTTCTGTCTGTAGGTGCTGTAGGTTGCGTTTTTGTACCACGACTTGGGCCACCTCTTAATGGTCCGTTCTAAGGCAGCCTATAAAACAAGCGAATTTTTTTGATTTTTTTTTTTTTTTTGGAGAAAGTAAGGAACCAATCAATGCTCCGATTTTTAATGAAATTCAGCGAGCATTAAGCCGTCCAAAGTTGCTCTTTCCAAAATGAGATCTCCATGACGGAAGTCCTCCAGTCGTATCAAAAGACATACAGTCTTCTTCATCTGTAGGAATTTCCGGACGGAGTAATAGCAAAGTTTCTTGAAATTTGAAAAAAATAATAAAATAGCGGACGTTTGAAGCAAAGATGTAGTTTTGCCGTGTTTCTACCATGTTTTTTGCGATAAAAAATGAATAAACTAGCCTCTTAGTCTTTGCGGCCATGTCCGAGGAATAATTCAAATAAACTTCAGAAAGATATCTTCATTAGTGCACCGGAATTCCATTCAGTCAGCTTCAAATACAGTGTATCTCAAGCTAATGGCTCTCCATTCCTCTCAGCTTGATATATACTGTAGAGGGTGTTTCACAATGAATATGCGCGTTTTATCGCATTGTAGCATTTATTGTATACAACCTACAACTATAAACTGTACATCAAATGAAAGAGCAGCTCAAACAGTTTTGTTTGTATAACTTTGCGCAACGGGAAGAGTATGGAATGACCAAGAGTAAGTGAAGGACGCGTTGAACGAGTGAGAGTATTTGACGCGGAGATCCAAGAAACCCCTTCGGAAGGCTAGTCGTCAATTGGCAGTTCCAGTGAGTCTGTCTGGAAACATTTAACGAGATGCTTAAACTACGTTCTTATCGTTTTCGGTTCTTACAAGTTCTAAAGCCTACAGATTAGAGTTTACGTGCCAACTTTTCAAACGAAATGTTGCTGCATGATGATGAAGATCTTCTGGATCGTGTCGTCTTCATTGATGAACCGACACTTAGCCTAAGTGGAGTTGGGGAAACATACACAATGTGCGCAACTGGAGTCATTGCAATGCAGCAACATTTCGTTTGCAAAGTTGGCACGTAAACTATAGTCTGTAGGCTTTAGAACTTGTAAGAACCGAAAACGATAAGAACTTAGTAATGGTAACGAAAACGAGGACTCCAAATTGCACCACGAGTGATGTGTTGAGTCACCCGATCTTAGTTACAAGAAAATGTGTGGGATTATATGCAACAGCAGACGAACGTGGCGGTCAACATCTATGCAGTTTAGCAGCTCTACGTGATCTAATAATCTACTAGCAAGAATGGATACCTTCATACTATGGTAATAGAAAAACAATTATTTCATCAACAATTAATCACGTAGATATTCCATCAGAGTTGTTTGCGTACAGTTTCACGTACAGAAACCAAAATCCTAGACGCCTCGGGGCTACACTCACCGGCCGGCGCGGGTAGGTACACTGAACACATCAAACAAATCATCTTACTATCTTATTCACAAAAATAGATTCTCAAACACGTGCTGGTCTCTCACATTTTCTTGTGGGGCCTATTTTCGAAAAGTAAGTTAATAGTTGGTCTACTTCTCTTGGCTCCGAACAGGGTTTCTAGAAGGTTTCTCTCGGTTGGAAGCGAAATGCATAAACTGGAAACCTTATCCCAAATATTTTCGTTTGCGATCTCCTCTCAAGCACGACCAACTCGTCAGGTGTTTAACTGAAAAGATCTGAACTCTGTAGTAGGCCGTGTCTCCCTCTTATCTTTTGGGTAGGAAATGAAATTTATTGCCGGCCGCGGTGGTCTAGCGGTTCAGGCGCTCAGTCCGGAACCGCGCGACTCCTACGGTCGCAGGTTCGAATCCTGCCTCGGGCATGGATGTGTGTGATGTCCTTAGGTTAGTTAGGTTTAAGTAGTTCTAAGTTGTAGGGGACTGATGACCACAGATGTTAAGTCCCAGAGCCAGAGCCATTTGAACCATTTTTTGAAATTTATTTTTGATCAGAATATTTACTGGTATTGTGATCTTTAAAGACAGTTCGATCTCTACGCCTCTATTCCTACACATTGGCGTGATTCAAGAATGTAGAACTACTTCCCTACCAGCATTAGAGAGACTCCAGAATAAATTTTCACTCTGCAGCCGAGTATGCGCGGATTCGAAACTTCCTGCCAGATTAGAAGTGTGTGTGCTGACCAAAACGCTAACTTGCGATCTTTGCCTCACGCAGGAAGTTTTCTACCGAAGAGCTATTCGTACACGACCCATGAGCTGTCCTAACAGCCATAATTTCGCCAATACCTCATCTCCTACCTTCCAAAATTCACGGGAGGTCTTAGTTCTGGGAAGTTTGGAAAGATGAGGTACTGCCGAATTATGGCTGTGAGGACAGCTCATGTATCATGTACTGATAGCTCAGCCGGTAGAATACTTCCTCGCAAAAGCAAAGGTTTCAGTTTCGAGTCCCGGTCCGATACATAGCTTAATCTGTTATAGAATTTCTATTTCATCCGGATTCTCGGCAAGAGTGCGTTCGGGGCGGGTTCCTTGTCTGCAAGACGAGTGTGAGATCTGGAATATCGCCGCATGTGATACTTAACAAGGATATTGGCAGTTAATAACTCGTCTCTCACTTTAGTGACGACACAGAAAAAAGCCTGCTAAACACGTTCCTGACCAAAACGGAATAAGCAACTCCCCATAAAGCCAGGAGTAACATTGCAGCACGTTAAAAATTCAGGTTAGATAATACGGTACCATTCTTCATTTTTGCTGTCCTCTTTCAGCCATATGAGAGACAGCGCCAGACGGAGAGGAATTTGGTACCTCAAAGCTGAAATGTCCAGAAGTGTGAAGTTACACCTACGTCACTGTAGACAGAACGAGAAACGCTTCGGAACTCGTTACATGTTATTGTGCATGTGAATACGCGGGAGTGTGTGTGTGTGTGTGTGTGTGTGTGTCGCTTGCTCGGTAGCGAGAAAGTGGACGGCTTTCCTCATATTGTTGGCGGCATAGCTGAGATGACGCAATTTTTTATATTGTGTTCGCCTCGCCTCGCCTTTTCCGCTGGCACTCGTGCAAGCCGCAGACGAAGCGACAGCAAAAATTTTAAAACTGGACAGGAAATAGGCCGCAGCAGCGACGCGGCTTTCCCTGTTGTCAGCAAAAATCAATTAAACGCTCGCCGCCTGACAGCGGCTCTGCGGATTTGTTGGCAATTGAAATTTATCATGTATCGCGTGTAGAAAAAAAAAAAAAAGGAAAAAAACCACGCGAGGCTGAAGCGCCGGTGTTGCAGAAAGAAACATTTGCCTGTATCCGTTTCATCATTCCACTAGTAAAACATTCACGTGGAATATTCCATCTGCGCACACGACTCCCCAACGGCAGGATGTGGGGATCGTCCTGACAAATCTGTGTTCGGGACCCGGACTAGCGTCGGATCTCCGCAAGTGCGTGCTTCATGCTATAATTCAAAGATGTAACATGCCGTTAAAATGCAGCTTGGCAAATCTAGTGCGTACTCGTTTCGTTTAAAGGTGGAGGTTACAGTAAAACTTCCCTTTCAAGACAGTGAGATAAAAACTAGACTTTCTTGAAATAAAATTGTAGGAGTATCTAATGCTAGCTTCTTTTTATGACGCCTAAATATCAAAGTGGTGCAAGGAGGCGAATTGATAATGTTTGGTGTTATATTTTAATTATGATTCTGATCCAACAGCTACTATGAATCAAGACAAAAAGGAAATAAAGACGTTAGCGGCCAGTCGTCATTGATTTATATCAATGGGCCAAGTTGAAAATTTGTGCCGGAGTGGTATTCGTACATGGATCTCCTGTTTACAAGACAGATGAGCTGACCACGAAGTCATCCAGACACAGTGGTCACCACAGCTGCATGGATTACTCTAGTACGCATCCCGTGAGACCCACATTCTCAACTTATACCACACGCTGATGATGTAGTGCCCGTACTCATTAGCCTCAATTCTATTGGAATCTCGCTGATTCCTGCAAGTGTTTTACCTTGGTGTGCACCTACAGTGAAGGGCCCATTGGGCGTTATCGTCTTAATCACATAAGTGGTGTCTGTCTTTTAATTCCTGAAACATTTCTGTAACTCTTGTGACCCTACTTCAGCGCCCAAGCCGGCCGGTGTAGCCGTGCGGTTCTAGGCGCTTCAGTTTGGAACCGCGTGACCGCTGCGGTCGCAGGTTCGAATCCTGCCTCGGGCATGGATGTGTGTGATGTGCTTAGGTTAGTTAGGTTTAAGTAGTTCTAAGTTCTAGGGGACTGATGACCTCAGATATTAAGTCCCATAGTGCTCAGAGCCATTTTACAGCACCCAAAAAACAATAACAGTTGTGGATGATCGACTGTCGGTATTGGCAAAAGATTTGTGTGGCACGTTAATTTCAATTTTGACAGCAACTAAAATCTGGGTTAAGAAATCTCCCATCGTCTCCGCCGGACGCTGTGCCCTAGCGGTTCTAGGCGCTTCGGTCCGGAATCGCGCTGCTGCTATGGTCGCAGGTTCGAATCCTGTCTCGCGCATGGATGTGTGTGATGTCCTTAGGTTAGTTAGGTTTAAGTAGTTGTAAGTCTAGGGAACTGATGACCTCAGATGTTAAGCCCCATAGGGCTTAGAGCCATTTGAACCATTTTGAACAATCGTCTCCATTCAGTCGGAAAACACAAAATACGTCACATGATCCCATTGCTTAAATATGTTAGTTTGGATGGCAGTTAAGATGTAGTCCTCTTCCTACCTCTCACGAACTGTTACACCTAGATGGTCGTGAACGATTTTACTAAAATAGTCTGGAGGCTACTGTAAAGAAAACAGGTGCCTCCAAAGAAATGAAGTGCCACGTTGACGACGTTGGTTGGACTTTGTGGGTAGAACATCTAAAAAAATTAGGTAGGAGTTTCGTTTCAACCAGAGAGGAAGAATGTATAGATAAATCAAATAAATTAGACCAATACCTTCCAGTTCCATTGTTCAAGATAGCTACGAATCACCATCCCGGTATGATTGGCGTCGACACTAATGTGTCTCTTGGTACTATTTTAACATCCTTCTCTGGTGAAGGAGGTCTGATTGTTACTAAGGATGGAACATCCCCATCCAAATCAGGCCCCTCCTACTTTCTCAGAGGGAAATATCGTGGCAGCTGGCGTTACAGCTGTTGTCAATGATAAGTATTGGTCAATGTAGACAACGCTATATACATTATTACATATTAATATTCAGATAAGAGGCAACAGTTGGTGAGTTCTGAGTAGCACTTTGTTCAAGTCGCTCGAGTAATTTTTCTTCGAACTATTGCCAAGGAAAGGACTATTTTCTCGCAAGAGGCTATTGGCACATAATGTTTGATGGCTCGGAATCATTTCAACAGGGAACGTCTCTTGAAATATTGTTCTAGCTTGAGGTGCTTCATCGAGCAGCATCATTTCATCCCCTGCAACCCATTCAGTGTCCACACTGGGAATGAACACAGAAAAAGATTTTTTTTTATTTCCACGGTACTTCCGGTATGAATAGGAGGTAATCATTATTCTCTGTAAACAACATAAGTTAAAATCTATCTACCTTTTGAGGTATCGAAATGTAAATATCCATCAGAGATTACTGCCTCACAAGAACTATGCCTCTTAGGGATCAAAAATCGTCTCCAACCCACGTTTCCTTAACTAATACTTCTTACATCAAGTATTATGCATGACAAAAATCTCGACAGTGTTTTCAGATTTTTTATTTGTTAGCAACCGGTTTCGGCCCATTTCTCAGACCATCTTCAGGCTTTTTACCTCTGTAATACAGTAACATAACACATATTCAGTATAGAGGGGTGAAAATATGGCCCAACAAAGTCTAAAATATAAGCCACAATGATTAAATGCACGAGGTTATACCCATTATGGCTGCTAGTAGCGGCTGACGGACCGAGATCTTGAGAAATAATCTTGTCACTGCTCAATAAGGCACCTTTGGACGAGATCATTTGCTGTAAGCTCCGCCTATCACTTACAGCATTACATCATTGACGACCAATCATGCGTGACATATACTGCATTGATTTGTTTACTCGAATTTATCAGAAGAATAGATACAGCGATAAATACATAAAAGAAACAAAATGACAAGCATGTTACAATCTCTGTTGTGTGTAGACTGCCCGCTGTGGGCATTTGCATGTACACGCTGCAGCAAAGACAGCTGTATTTGGCCGTTGTGGCAATGGCTGCCTCCTCGGCGATCCGCCTTCAGCGATGGTCTCTGTGGTCAGCCTCGCTGTAATGGAACTATCGAAACTGGCAAGCCATTACTGAACGTGATCTGAGGGAAAGGCCAAAACCGGTTGCTAACAAATAAAAAATAAATTAAAAACGCGATCGAGACTGTTTTTAATTCATTTATAGCATTTTATACCCATCGTTGTACTCCAATTACACAATACTTTCTACAATTTTAAAAGCTTAGTTTCAGTCTACGAGACAGCGAGATTTAAATCTTTAATTTTGTGGACTTTTCTTTGGCTGTGCTCCGTTGCAGGGCAGCGGTTACTCACGAAGTACTGCACTTTCCTTCACTTTTCGTGCTATTTTAAGCAAACGATTGTTTTGCAAGGAGCGAAAAAGCGTAAGGTTATCGCATCCCGCCGACGATGAGGTCAGTAGAGACTAAGCACAAGCACCGATATATAAGAACGGAGACGGAAATTGGTCATGTCCCGTACAAAAGAGAAATCCTCGTAGTTGTCTTGTCTTACGAATAGCTGGAAAACCGTACAGAGATATCTACATCTACGTACATACTCCGCAATCCACCATACGGTGCGTGGTGGAGGGTACCTCTTACCATAACTAGCATCTTCCCTCCCGGTTCCACTCCCAAACAGAACGCGGGAAAAATGACTGCCTTTATGCTTCTGTACGAGCCCTAATCTCTCTTATTTTATCTTTGTGGTCTTTCCGCGAAATGTAAGTTGGAGACAGTAAAACTGTACTGCAGTCACCCTAAAATGCTGGTTCTCTAAATTTCCTCAGTAGCGATTCACGAAAAGAACGCCTCCTTTCCTCTAGAGACTCCCACCCGAGTTCCTGAAGCGTTTCCGTAACTCTCGCGTGAAGATCAAACTTACCAGTAACAAATCTAGCAGCCCGCCTCTGGATTGCTTCTATGTCCTCCCTCAATCCGACCTGATAGGGATCCCAAATGCTCGAACAGTACTCAAGAATAGGTCGTATTAGTGTTTAATAAGAGGCCTCCTTTACAGATGAACCTCATCTTCCCAAAATTTTAACAATGAACCGAAGACGACTATCCGCCTTCCCCACAACTGCCATTACATGCTTGTCCCACTTCATGTCGCTCAGCAATGTTACGCCCAAATATTGAATCGACGTGACTATGTCAAGCGCTACACTACTAATGGAATATTCAAACATTACGCGATTCTTTTTCCTATTCATCTGCATTAATTTACATTTATCTATATTTAGAGTTAGCTGCCATTCTTTACACCAATCACAAATACTGTCCAAGTCATCTTGTATCCTCCTACAGTCACTCAACGACGACACCTTCCCGTACACCACAGCATCATCAGCAAACAACCGCACATTGCTATCCACCATATCCAAAAGATCATTTATGTAGATAGAAAACAACAGCGGATCTACCACGCTTCCCTGGGTCACTCCAGATGATACCCTCACCTCCGATGAACACTCAAAAAAAAAAAAAAAAAAAAAAATTCGTTCAAATGGCTCTGAGCACTATGGGACTTAACAGCTATGGTCAACAGTCCCCTAGAACTTAGAACTACTTAAACCTAACTAACCTAAGGACAGCACACAACACCCAGTCATCACGAGGCAGAGAAAATCCCTGACCCCGCCGGGAATCGAACCCGGGAACTCGCGAATGAACACTCACCATCGAGGACAGCGTACTGGGTTCTATTACTTAAGAAGTCTTCGAGCCACTCACATACTTGGGAACCAATCCCATATGCTCGTACATTCGTTAGGAGTCTGCAGTGGGGCACCGAGTCAAACGCTTTCCGGAAGTCAAGGAATGTGGCATCCGTCTGATACCCTTCATCAATGGTTCGCAAGATATCATGTGAAAAAAGGGCGAGTTGCGTTTCTTAGGAGCGATCCTTTCTAAAGCCGTGCTGATGCATGGACAGCAACTTCTCTGTCTCAAGGAAATTCATTATATTCCAACTGAGAATATGTTCGAGAATCCTGCTACAAATCGATGTTAAGGATATTGGTCTGTAATTTTGAGGATCCGTCCTTCTACCCTTCTTATATACAGGCGTCACCGGCACTTTTTTCCAGTTGCTCGGGACTTTACGCTGGGCAAGAGATTCGCGATAAATGCAAGCTAAGTAAGGAGCCAATGCAGTAGAGTACTCTCTGTTAAACCCAATTGGAATCCCATCAGGACCTGGCGATTTATTTATTTTCAACCCATTCAGCTGCTTCACAACCCCAGAGATGTCTATCACTATGTCCTCCATACGGGAATCTGTACGAGACTCAAACAGCGGTATGTTTGTACGATCGTCCTGCGTGAATGATTTCTCAAATGCTGAATTTAAGATTTCAGTTTTCGTTTAGCTGTCTTCCGTTGCCAGGCTAGACTGATCAGTGAGTGACTGGATGGAAGCCTTCGACCCGCTTACCGATTTTACGTAAGACTAGAATTTCCTTGGGTTTTCAGCAAGATCTTTTGCTAAGGTATGACGGTGGTAGTGGTTGAATGCTTCGCGCATCGCTCTTTTTAAAGCTGCACGAATCTCTACTAACTTTTGTCTGTCCTCATTCTCCTGATATTTCTTGTACCGCGAGTGCAACTGCCTTTGCTTCCTGAGCATTCTCCGAATTGCGCTGTTAAACCACGGTGGGTCTTTTCCGTCCGTAACCCACTTTTTCGGCACATACCTGTCCAATGCCTGATTTACAATGTGTTTAAAATTTGCCCATAATTCTTCCACGTCCATCGTACTGGAAGTAAATGAAGTCGCTTCATTTACTAAGTGGAATGCTAACAACTGCTTATCTGCTCTTTCTAGTAAGAATACTCTCCTAGCCTTCTTGACCGACTTTTTAACTTTCGTAACCATAGTCGTAATGACAACATCATGATCACTAATCCCTGCCTCAACACTGACACCGTCGATGAGGTCTGGTCTGTTCGTGGCTACCAGATCTAAAATATAGGGCTATTACAAATGATTGAAGCGATTTCATAAATTCACTGTAGCTCCATTCATTGACATGTGGTCACGACACACTACAGATACGTAGAAAAACTCATAAAGTTTTGTTCGGCTGAAGCTGCACTTCAGGTTTCTGCCGCCAGAGCGCTCGAGAGCGCAGTGAGACAAAATGGCGACAGGAGCCGAGAAAGGTATGTCGTGCTTGATATGCACTCACATCAGTCAGTCATAACAGTGCAACGACACTTCAGGACGAAGTTCAACAAAGATCCACCAACTACTAACTCCATTCGGCGACGGTATGCGCAGTTTAAAGCTTCTGGATGCCTCTGTAAGGGGAAATCAACGGGTCGGCCTGCAGTGAGCGAAGAAACGGTTGAACACGTGCGGGCAAGTTTCACGCGTAGCCCGCGGAAGTCGACGAATAAAGCAAGCAGGGAGCTAAACGTACCATAGGATGGTGCTCCACCGCACTTCCATCACGATGTTCGGCATTTCTTAAACAGGAGATTGGAAAACCGATGGATCGGTCTTGGTGGAGATCATAATCAGCAATTTGTGTCATGGCCTCCACGCTCTCCCGACTTAACTCCATGCGATTTCTTTCTGTGGGGTTATGTGAAAGGTTCGGTGTTTAAACCTCCTCTACCAAGAAACGTGCCAGAACTGCGAGCTCGCATCAACGATGCTTTCGAACTCATCGATGGAGACATGCTGCGCCGAGTGTGGAAGGAACTTGATTATCGGCTTGATGTCTGCCGAATCACTAAAGGGGCACATATCGATCATTTGTGAATGCCTAAAAAAACTTTTTGAGTTTTTGTATGTGTGTGCAAAGCATTGTGAAAATATCTCAAATAATAAAGTTATTGTAGAGCTGTGAAATAGCTTCAATCATTTGTAATAACCATGTACTTCCATTACGCGTTGCCTGTCGGTTTAGCTGCTCAAGACAGTTTTCGGATAATGTGTTCAAAAGTAAAAGGTCGTTGAGGCTAGGCTCAATACCGTTTCTTCCAAATCCACCAGAAACAAACGCAAAATAATTTTATTTAAAAAAGCGGATAAGTTCAGAAGAACGCGAAATCCCGAAGATTGGCTAAAATTTACAGACGCGCGAAATTTGGCACGGACTTCAATGCGAGATGCCTTTAATAGGTTTCACAACGAAACATTGTCTCGAAATTTGGTAGAAAATCCGAAGAAATTTTGGTCGTATGTAAAGTACACAAGCGGCAAGACGCAGTCAATACCTTCGCTGCCCATTGCCGATGGTACTGTTCCCGACGACTGTGCCGCTAAAGCGGAGTTATTGAACGCAGTTTTCCGAAATTCCTTCACCAGGGAAGACGAATGGAATATTCCAGAATTTGAAACACGAACAGCTGCTAGCATGAGTTTCTTAGAAGTAGATACCTTAGGGGTTGCGAAGCAATTCAAATCGCTTGATACGGGCAAGTCTTCAGGTCCAGATTGTATACCGATTAGGTTCCTTTCAGATTACGCTGATACAATAGCTCCCTACTTAGCAATCATATACAACCGCTCGCTCACCGATAGGTCTGTACCTACAGATTGGAAAATTTCGCAGGTCGCACCAGTGTTTAAGAACGGTAAGAGGAGTAATCCATCGAACTACAGGCCTATATCAATGACGTCGGCTTGCAGTAGTGTTTTGGAGCATATACTGTATTCAAACATTACGAATCACCTCGATGGGAACGATCTATTGATACGTAATCAGCATGGTTTCAGAAAACAACGTTCTTGTGCAACGCAGCTAGCTCTTTATTCGCACGTAGTAATGGCCGCTATCGACAGGGGATCTCAAGTTGATTCCGTATTTGTAGATTTCCGGAAAGCTTTTGACACCGTTCCTCACAAGCGACTTCTAATCGAGCTGCGGGCCTATGGGGTATCGTCTCAGTTGTGCGACTGGATTCGTGATTTCCTGTCAGGAAGGTCGCAGTTCGGAGTAATAGACGGCAAATCATCGAGTAAAACTGAAGTGAAATCAGGCGTTCCCCAGGGAAGCGACCTGGGACCTCTGCTGTTCCTGAGCTATATAAATTACCTGGGTGACAATCTCAGCAGTTCTCTTAGGTTGTTCGCAGATGATGCTGTAATTTGCCGTCTAGTAAGGTCATCCGAAGACCAGTATCAGTTGCAAAGCGATTTAGAAAAGATTGCTGTATGGTGTGGCAGGTGGCAGTTGACGCTAAATAACGAAAAGTGTGAGGTGATGCACATGAGTTCCAAAAGAAATCCGTTGGAATTCGATTACTCGATAAATAGTACAATTCTCAAGGCTGTCAATTCAACTAAGTACCTGGGTGTTAAAATTGCGAACAACTTCAGATGGAAAGACCACACAGATAATATTGTGGGGAAGGCGAGTCAAAGGTTGCGTTTCATTGGCAGGACACTTAGAAGATGCAACAAGTCCACTAAAGAGACAGCTTACACTACACTCGTTCGTCCTCTGTTAGAATATTGCTGCGCGGTGTGGGATCCTTACCAGGTGGGATTGATCGAGGACATCGAAAGGGTGCAAAAAGGGGCAGCTCGTTTTGTATTATCACGTAATAGGGGAGAGAGGGTGGCAGATATGATACGCGAGTTGGGATGGAAGTCATTAAAGCAAAGACGTTTTTCGTCGCGGCGAGATCTATTTACGAAATTTCAGTCACAAACTTTCTCTTCCGAATGCGAAAATATTTTGTTGAGCCCAACCTATATAGGTAGGAATGATCACCAAAATAAAATAAAATAAGAGAAACCTTTCTAGGTTTGGGTATTCGTTTTTCCCGCGCGCTGTTCGGGAGTGGAATGGTAGAGAGATAGTATGATTGTGGTTCGATGAACCCTCTGCCAAGCTCTTAAATGTGAATTGCAGAGTAGTCATGTAGATGTAGAAAAGTAATTCACATGATGGCTTGTCTGTACCACTTGTAGTGAATCCATAGACATCCCAGTCTATACTAGGTAGGTTGAAGTCGCTTCCGACTCCCTTTGAATGATTCTAGAACTGTCACGGTGGAACCTGGTGGCCGGTAATAACACCCAACAATTAACTTGATTTCCCCTAGCCCTGTTAAACGTCTCCAGATAACTTCACAATCACACTCTACTTCGACCTCAGTCAGCTGCAATGAAGACACCACCTTCTACGGTGTCTAATCTGTCTTTCCGATACACGTTCCAACCCTCACTAAATATTTCAGAACTTCCTATTTCAGGGTTCATCCAGGTCTCAGTCCTGACGATAATTTGCGCGACACACGCTTCCTGGAGGGCAGAAAATTCAGGAACTTTATTCCGAACACTCTGAAAATGTATTGCTAATGTCTTGATAGCTGAAGTGTCTTTACACTGAGCGCGTCCTGATTTCCTTGCGTGCACGTCGACTGGTGAGTGTTCACCAGGACACGTCGCACTACTGCCTAGCCTAAAAAAAAAAAACATTTGCACGCCACAAGTACTCTGCTACCCGAGTAGCCGCTTCCTTTGTGTAGTGCACCCCTAACCTATCTAGGGGCGTCCTAAAATTCCCCACCCAAAAGAGCAAGTCTATAAATCTGCAGCCAAGACCGTCACAGAGTCGACGAAGCCTCTGATTGAGACCCTCCACTCGGCGCCAAACCAAAGGACCCCGATCCACTCTGGGAACGATGCTGAAAATAGAGAGCTCTGCTTGCACCCCGCGTGCGAGGCCAGCGGTCTTCATCAGATCCACCAGCCGCCTGTACGAACTGAGGATCGCCTCAGAACCCAAGCGACAGGCATCATTGGTGCCGACGTGAGCAACTACTTGCAGATGACTGCACCCCATACGCTCGATAGCCGCAGGCAAGGCCGCCTCCACATCTTGGATGAGGCCCCCCAGCAGACAAACCCAGTGCAAGTTGGAATTCTTTCCAGCCCTGTACGCTATTTCCCTAAGGGGCTCCCATATGAATCATAGTCCTCTTGAATGCAAGTCCAGTGCCTTCGCTGCTTCACAACCTCTCTCAGTAATTCAATTCAAAAATTAAACGTCAAGGCCGGCCGCTGTGTCCGAGCAGTTCTAGGCGCTGCTGTCCGAAACCGCGCTGTTACTGCAGTCGCTGGTTCAAATCCTGCCTCGGGCATGGATGTGAGTGATGTCCTTAGGTTAGTTAGGTTGAAGTCTAGGGGACTGATGACCTCCGATGTTAAGTCCCATAGTGCTTAGAGCCATTTGAACTAAACGTCAGGAATTAGAAGCCTTCTGACACTCCCGATTTATACGAAATGCATTGTACCTGAGGCACAGATCAACTTTCCTCTCACAAGGGTACTATTCAGTCCAACATGTCGAAAGAGACTCAGTGTCAAAATTTTAGCTGTTAAGACTCATTGCACGTATTTTTTGTTGAAAGTTGCGAAACACGTAGCTTTCCATGTTGCTCGGCACACCCTACCGTAACTGCGGCAAACAGCCCATGCGCAACACTATGGGTGCATAGCCTTGGTTGCTGGTACAACGATAAACAGATAACAGGGTACAACACGATCGTGATTTGTAAGCTGAGCTGCAGTTGATAGTTTCTCTGACACAAATGTTCGCAGTTACTGTTCACATCAATTTGCTGCTCATTTAACCCTTGGCGTACCAGTGATTCTTCTACAAATGTAATGTGTTGTAGCAGTCTCAGCATTCAAAGCAACAGTCGGCACAGGCATTATGCTACATGATTGTAGGATGTAGTGATCATACTGAGGAGATTATCGACAGTGAAAGAAAGTATATTTAAAATTACTGTACGTATATGTGAGTTGTACTTCTGCTAGTATGAATGGTTTCGAAAAAACACAGAAGCAGTATGTACTTTTAACATTAATTTTTTAAATTTTAAGCCCTTTTTTATTCTTATTGAGGACTATAATTTATTCTAGGCATTTTGAGTTCATGGAAGTTTCGATATGTGACACTGTGTCTAAGAAAATAGCGAAATTGCTTTGAAATATACCTCATGAAGTGATGGGTAGTTGAACACTGTATGTCCCAGTGTTTCCAAAGTGAAACCACAATTTTAAATAACGAATTGTTTACTTTTTGCCAATTTCTCTTCTATTGGATAATAAAGGTTAATTTGACGTAAAATTTTAAAAACTTTTTTTTGCATTGGTGGGACTGAGAGGATTAATAGCCGTGATAATTAGCAGCTGTCTGAGTGTTAATTTTCTTTGTTTCTTTGTTTTTTCTTCGTGTAGAGGGTGTTCGGAAATTCCCGTTACAGACTTTTGTATAGGGGAGTGAGTACATAATATCCTGAATAGGAACCCATGTCAGGAAACGTACTGTTTCCACGCTACGACTGTTTGAAAACATGTTTGCTAGCTAGGTATGCAACATGGTAGTCATCGTGGGGTGTGGTTACGTCAGTTACGCTGATGTCATCTGATATCCTACCTCTCTGACCTGGCTCGAGCCTCATTCATGCGTCTGTGAGTTTAGAGCAATGTGATCCAATACAAGTTTGCAGAATACAGCGACATGTTCCTTGGGGTGTATGGCGAAGCTCACAGTAATGTAAGAGCGGCTAGACGCTTTTTCAAGATCGTCCTTCACAGCATCCAACTCAATCGTATAATCTTTTCTACAGTATTACGCAACGTCTTCGAGAAAAGGGTACCTTCAGTGTCAGCAGGCATGACTGTGATGCTCCAAGGAGGGGCCGCACCCCCGTAGTGGAAGAGGCTGTACTGCGTCATGTAGAAGAGGACACGTCAACGAGTACACGAACAATTGCGCGTGCAATGGACGTTGCACCCAGCACAGTCTTGTATGTTTTGGATGATCAGGAACTACACCACCTGTAACACTCACAGACTTGTGAATGAGGCTAGAACCAGGTGACATCAACCAATCCGAATTAAGCATTCCCCACCATCACTACCCTTTGGCAAATCTACCTAGCAAACATGTTTTCAAACGGCTGTAGCACGGAAATGGCATGTTCCCGGACATGTGTTCCTGTTCAAGATATTATGTTCTCACTCCTCTCTACAAGTACTACAAGGTTCTAACGCGACTTTTCGAACACCCTATACATTAGGTAATAGTATTTGTCTTTGCGCAGTGTGATACAACAGCCATTTCTTGTCATTTGGAGATCCCGCTTAAGAGGGCGTGCGCACGGCGGCCGGTGAGACCGGCGGGGGAAGACAGCAGCGAGCGAATGGTCAGCGGCACATCGCTTCAAGTGGACCTACGAGTTTCAAGCGGCTAGCGGTTACGTGACGTCACGAATGTTTACCCCATTCAAGCACACGGCTTTAAGACAATGCTTTATCGACGTTTACAGTGATTACACGCAAATGCAATACGATACGGCAAATGAAAGGTGAGCTGACGAGAATCAGCCTAGACGCTGATACGTTTTGTACGAGTTTTACACTAGAAAATATTAAATAAACAAATCTGCAACATGTGCACGTTACTGAATAATTTATAACTTTTGAACCAGTTCAGGTAAAAGGTAGAGTGAGCGCTCTTTTAAAGGTCTCTTCGAAAAGCGATGACTGACATAGTTGTATAAGTTGTAGCACTAATATTTCACTGGTAAAACACTAATTCCATTAATTTTTTGCTAATAATTAATTAAAACGAGTAATACGAGTCAGATACAGAAACAGCAAGGCAATTTGTGATAGCGGATGTTGTTACACATATTTGAACATGATTATTTTGTGATATTTGTGATTATTTGATATTTTGTCTTTGTATGTAAATAATTTTTTTACAGTTTGGCCCGTATTTGTTTAATCTTTGTATATAATTAAATTCTGATCAGCGCATTGAAAGAGCGCTTCAAATCCTTATGAAAAGTAGTGCCTTATAAAGAACTGTGTAAGTAGGCTGTTTATGTTTTCTCAGGCTGTTTATGTTTTCTCTATGTAAGTAGGCTGTTTATGTTTTCTTATTGGCAACGTTACGTAGCGCTCAATATGAAAATCACTGGCTGTGCTGTGTGCAGTCTGTGGCTAGTTTGCATTGTTGTCTGCCATTGTAGTGTTGGGCAGCGGCAGCTGGCTGTGAACAGCGCGTAGCGTTGCGCAGTTGGAGGTGAGCCGCCAGCAGTGGTGGATGTGGGGAGAGAGATGGCGGAGATTTGTAATTTGTCATGAACTGATATATATATTATGACTTGTGATGATATTAAGGTAAATACATTGTTTGTTCTCTATTAATATCTTTCATTTGCTAACTATCCCTATCAGTAGTTAGTGCCTTCAGTAGTTTGAATCTTTTATTTAGCTGGCAGTAGTGGCGCTCGCTGTATTGCAGTAGCTTGAGCAGTGAAGATTTTTGTGAGGTAAGTGATTTGTGAAAGGTATAGTTTAATGTTTGTCAGGGCCATTCTTTTGTAGGGAATTTTGAAAGTCAGATTGCGTTGCGCTAACAAAATATTGTGTGTCAGGTTAAGCACAGTCTTGTACAATTGTTCTAAGTGGACGTTTCATATGTATAAATAGTTCTAAGGGGACGTTTCATATGGCGACCCTTAGCCTAGGATACCTCACTGGAATCTTCTGATTTTTCTTGTAGTTTGTGTAATTAGTGTAGATTTTGTTTATTGCTAGCGCGTAATTATAGAGAGAATTTCCTTTGTAGTTGCAGTCTTTCATTGTTGTATAGTAAAACAGTTGTGGCATGCATGTAGATTTGCACTAAGTATTTCGCAGCTGCGCTTGCAATTAACTAGATATTATTTTCAGTGCTATATTAATGTGTTCTCTTATTTTTGCTATTCAAATTGTGATTTTCTGTGTTATCGTGTGAAATATTGTGACAATAATGGCGTGTGAAAAACGTAATACTAGGCTCCAAAGTAAATTGAGAAATGGCAGTGAAAATGAAAGCAGTGTGTTAGCGCCACCGAGTAATGAATTAACTGATGTTCAAAGTAGTAATTTGGTAATTGTGCATAGGGAAATGGAGCGGGCGGCAAACAATGGCGTGGACAGTGAAACAATTAGTGAAGAGGGAAGCATTATCGATCGATCGGTCGGCAACAGCTCGCCTCAGGAATCCGAAATGACAGGACACAATTTCGCAAATACTGTAGATTCAGGTTTTGGGTCCCCACCTTTTTCTCAAATGAGTCAAGACACATTTTCTGCTTGTCAAAATGTGAATGTTGCCGGTGAAAATGCACTGCCAAAAAGCATAGAGAAACAGATTCCAGACACTAATACATTACTATTGCAATTAATGCAACAAATGGAACAAAATCAGAGACAGATGGGACAAAATCTTCAGAAGTTAGACACAATGGAACAAAATCTTAAAAAGTTAGACACAATGGAACAACACCAGAGACAAACACAGCAACAGCTTCAAAAGTTAGACTCATTGGAACAAACTCTTGAACAAACGCGTGAAGATTTAACTACTGAGTTACATAACATTGAATCGAAATGTCAAAAAGTCTGTAATGACGTAAAAACACAAATTTGTGAGCATTTTCAACCTATTTTTTCGCAGCATGAAAATGCATTACAGAATCACGAAGCAGCCATAAAAGAGCTGCAAACCATTGTTCATGAAAATCATGAGACCTTGTGGGCTAAATTTGACTCAGTTGCATCTACCGATTAGGTTACGCAACTTGCAAAAGCTCAGGAAAACTTAAAGGACAAAGGAGATACTCTGAAACTTGGTTCAGAAAAACACGCTGAGGAAATAAGTACACTATCGGAGAAAGTAGCCGAACTTTCGGATCAATTCACTAACTTATCTACAAAGGTAGATGATGATCTGAATGACACAAGACCCGTAGCCTTCACTGACACAGAAGAGTATGAACAAATAAGAAAATTCAAACAAAATCAGAATCAAATTAATACACAACACCAAAGAGAAATCCGGGAAGTACAAGATCAGCTGACACAGGTAATACAAGAATTACGTATTTCAGAGGACACTCGCGCTCCAACACGGGAAGAGGGACTTAGAAACACGGAAAAGCTGCAAAATAATAACACAGGGCATTTCGGAAGTAATGAAAGAAATTGGGAATGTGCACCGAATTTTGAGATGGAACGGCCGACACGACCTAACAATGACCGATATGCGACTCGCCGACATGATGATTTTGACTATAAGCTGTTCATTACTACACGTAAATTCAAAACATTTAAGAATTCTGGCAACGACATTCATCCACAAGCATGGCTCCATCAATTCTCTCATTGTTTTCCTCCCAACTGGTCATTGGAGCACAGATTAGAATTTATGTGTGGCTACTTAGAGAATGAACCAGCTGTAAGAATGCGATCGGTCATTCGCAATTGCCACAGTGAAGGAGAATTTTACCACGCCTTCCTCTCAGCATATTGGTCTCAAGCCACACAAGACCGCGTAAAACATGGCATCATAATGATGAAACATTTCGAACAATCTGAATTTTCCAGTCTTGTGAAATATTTTGAAGACATGTTGCACAAGAATCAGTACCTGTCAAACCCATACAGCCCCTCAGAACTCATCCGCATTTGCTTAATCAAATTACCTGAACATTTACGATACATTATTTTGGCAGGGCGTTGCAAAGACGACATTGAAGCATTTCAGGGACTGTTACAAGAATTAGAAATTGACACTGACAATCGCGGAACGCGAAACCAGGAACACAACAATTACAGGTCACATCCGTCGCAATTCCGCGCTGAAAGAAGTAATAACTTGACACGACAAGGCTATTCTCACAACACAAATCGTGACCAAACCAGACACCACCCGTATGACAACCGTTGGCAGAGTAGTAATAACTACAGGGAAAGATCACCTCTCCGTGGTAATGACTATCACAGAGACAATAAGAGAAACAGACAATATGGGAACCAAAATAAATACTATCAAGGGAGACAGAATAACTTTAGACGCAACGGACCAGCGCGCAGTTACGATTCAGGGAGAAATTCTCCACCATGTGACCGACAAGAAAGAAACTATGGAATCTACCGACATGACGACAGACGATGTGATCGTAACGACAGACCTGAATTGCATCAGAACTGGCGGGATTTAAACAGGGCAGGGCCCTCTCGAGGAGGTGAATTTGTAGAAGTTAGGTCTCCAAATCCCAATAACGACGCGCGCCAACAAAGAGACAATAGGCAATGACTCACACCACTGGCAGCCACAAAACGTTCTTATGACACTAACGACGCAGCTGCCGTAGCTAGTAATTACGTAAAAATGGAAGACATTAGGGACATCTTACTCCAGGAACACGACGTAAAACATAACAACATTGCATATCCTGTGATTCACATTACTGTAAATGACGTAAAATTTACGGCAGTACTTGACTCTGGCAGTCCCATTTCAGTAATCAGTGAAACAGCCTTTAGCAAATGCAACAAATCGAACGATTGCCCCACACTTCCGTTACGTAAGATTAAATTACAAGGTGCAATCTTTGGAAAAAGTGTAGATGTACGCCAACAAACCAACCTAGAATTCTTTTGTCAAAGCCACAGCTTCTCTACGAACTTCCTTATTGTTCCATTATTGTCGACGGAAATTATACTGGGAGTAGGCTTTTTGAATGAATACAAAGCAATCTTAAACTTTCACGATGCTGAAATAACTTTAGAAAAAGAAGGTAAGTCAATAGCTTTGAAATTTGAAGATTGGCTCTCAAACCATGATGAGGAAATTAATCGGCTTTACGTTCTGTTAGACAACAGTTCGGAATTTTCTACGGAACTAGACACTAACAATCACTCTGCAAGTACTGACAGGGATGATATCGACGGCGCATTTGACACTAATAAGTTAATTCAGAATAAAATTCAAACAATTGAGAATTGTAATGACACTGATAGGCAGGACCTTTTTGAAATTTTACAAGCACATTCCACAGTTTTTACTCATAAAACAGGAACAATCAAGGGATTTCAATACCAATTTCGTGTTCGTGAGCATACTAAATTTTGTGTTAGACCATATGTAATTCCAGCACATTATAGGGACCGTGTTAGAACAGAAATACAATCTATGCTCGATGAGGGCATTATTGAGCCTGCAGTAAGCTCATACAACAATCCATTACATGTTGTGGAGAAGAAAAATGGATCGATCAGGCTTGTCTTAGATTCGAGACAAATCAATACTATCATTATTCCTGAAACAGACAGGCCGCAGACGATGGAAGAACTTCTTCAAAATTTTAATGGTGTAAAAGTGTTGTCTTCCATTGATCTCAGATCCAGCTTTTATCA
Source organism: Schistocerca piceifrons (assembly GCF_021461385.2). Classification (NCBI taxonomy): domain Eukaryota; kingdom Metazoa; phylum Arthropoda; class Insecta; order Orthoptera; family Acrididae; genus Schistocerca; species Schistocerca piceifrons. Next base: position 432,746,651 of record NC_060139.1, read on the forward strand.
GATCGAACTTCATCCAGAATGTAGAAAATACACAGCTTTCCTTTGTTTCGGCGTTTGTTATCAGTTTCGGAAACTTCCTTTTGGTTTGAACATTTCTTCGGCAGCATTCATTCGTGGGTTAAATTCCATATTACCTGAGTTCTTAAAACGTCACATCACCTTGTATGTGTACGATATTCTGATAGCAGAAGCTTCATGGGAACAACATAATCGCATCCTCAACAGTTTGTTACGTATTTTTGCAGAATCTGGAATTACAGTTAACTTGGAAAAGTCTGAATTCGGTAGGACAAAGGTGAAGTTTTTGGGACATATTATTTCTTCTGAAGGGATTCAGCCGGATCCTGAAAAGTTAGAAGCAATCAAAGCCATTCCAGTTCCATCCACAAAAAGACAAGTCCGCAGTTTTCTAGGTCTCGTAAATTTTTACCGTCGTTTTCTGAATATGCAAGTTCTTGTTACACCAAAACTTTGTTCTCTCACTGGAAAAAATACTATTTGGAACTGGGACGAACAAGCACAGTTGGAATTCAATTCTTTGAAAGAAGCGTTACTTCACGCGCCAATCTTAGCTCATCCAGATCTGTCACAAGATTTCTGCCTTAGCACGGATTCTTCTAAAGTCGGTCTTGGTGCCCATTTATTTCAAGAAGCCACAGAAAATGACACTACTGTTCAGAAAACCATTGCTTTTGCTAGCCGAGTGCTAACAAAATCTGAAAAAAATTATTCCGTTACTGAATTAGAAGCTTTAGCTATCGTTTGGGCATTTAACAAATTCCGTTTCTTTCTTTCTGGTAAGCACGTAAAAGTATACAGTGATCATCGTGCATTACAATTTCTTATGTCTTCAAAATTAAATCATGACAGGTTAAAACGTTGGGCATTGTTTCTGCAAGAATTCCGCTTCACAATAGTCTACATTCCCGGCAAGGAGAACATTGTTGCGGACGCACTGTCACGCGCACCGGCTGGGCTTGAGAAAAGTACCACAGAAGGCAACCTCGAGAAAAATTTCAGTATTCTTTACATTCAGAAAGTCGCCTTTGAAAACTTCATCACCACATCTTTAAAGGACATTGCTCATGAACAAGATAAAGATCCGATTTGGAAAGACATCAAGAGCAAATGGCATGAAAGGACACACACACAGATTCGGCATTATTATCTGGTTAGAAACAACATACTGTTCAAACGCTGCACTGTTGATGACAAGCTATGGGTACTTTGCATTCCTGACGATTTTGTTAATAAGCTCATTTGGTACATTCATTTCAGCTACGCACATTTTGGTCCACGAAAATGTTATCATATTCTTCGAACGACTTGTTATTTTAACAATATGGAAAAGCGAATTCGAAGAGTCTTGTCTATTTGTAAACTTTGTCAAAAGGCGAAACCATCTACTGTCTCACATCGTGCTCCGTTGTTTCCTATCATTCCTTCTAAATTAAAAGAATTTGCTGCTGTTGATCTCTTGGGACCGCTTGTCAGAACATCTAACGGATTTTCGTACGTTCTAGTCGCTGTTGAACTTACTTCAAAATTTGTTTCTTTCACACCGTTACGTAAAGCCACTGGACGGTCTGTATCCAACGCCTTTGTTAAAAATTTCTTACGTGAAGTTGGACACGTTAGTAAAGTCATTTCAGATAACGGACCGCAATTCAGATCTGCTGTTTGGTCACGCATGCTTCGCAACCATAAAATCAAACCTGTTTTTATTTCATTGTACTCACCACATTGTAACCCGTCTGAACGGATTATGAAAGAAATCAATAAGCTTTGCAGACTTTATTGTCACAGAAAGCATCAGCATTGGGACAGATATTTACACTTATTTCAAAATGTGCTGAATGAAATGCCTCATGATTCCACTGCTTTACCACCTACTCTTGTACTAAAGAATGAAGAACCACCGAACAGAATCAGAGAGCTTGTACCTTTCCCAAATACACGTAAACTTCGACACAAAGACATAATTGATTTGGCTCTTAAAAATATAAAATCTGCAGCAGACAAAAGGAGAAAACTACACGGTAAAGCAAATACAAAGAAATTGTATATTGGTCAGAAAGTTCTCATTAAAGCTCATTCATTGTCACATAAGAAGAAACACTTGAGTCACAAATTCTTTCTAGTTTACAATGGACCTTACAGAATCCGACGTATACCACATGATAATTGCGTTGAAGTTGAAACTCTGCGTACTAGGAAGAGTAAAGGTTTACACCACATTTCACATGTAAAACCATTTATTGAAAGATAATCTGCTTTTTAACTTTGTCTTTGCCATAAAACTTTTCACTTCACATTTCTAGTATGCTTTGTCAGAATTAAGAAACTGTTAACATGCAACAATGTTTGAAGTTAAATATCCAGTCTAGAACCTAGGGAACATTTTTAAACAGAAATTACGAATGCATTGTTATAGTGAACAGACGACACAGTGTAATTGTGTGTGTACATTCTTGCTTGTTAGTTGTACGATTAGAACATTTACCTGTACTGCTAATGAGATTTTAATGCAACATTTTGGTTTACTTGAAAATACATTCCGGATTTAAAGTACTTTCTGAGAGATACCAGATGACACAGAGGTTAGTTTATGTGACAGCTACACGATTTTTATCACGACGCTACTAATGAGTGACAATTTACAATGTTGCTTTTGCAGTGTATCTGTTTTATATCTGCACAGTTTTCTGAATTCTTCTAGGAAGAAAAACATGTTTTAGTAGTAACTTTTGTGGTATAGCAACAATGAGACAGCCTTTTTCGTGGCATAACAATACGTTACTGTACAGTACTTTCCTCATCATGGCAATAAGCGTAATAACTAAGATATCTATACGTAAAGCATTTCACTTTTGTGTATCATGAGGTAAGTACATTGACTTTAGCAGAACTTTGCTTACAGAGGACGATAACTACGACAGTTCCACAGAATTATCTTACAGCAAGACGCGCATTTAGCGCTACAGGACACGCATTTGAGTGATTAATCTTATACTTAAAACACTTATTTTCAAAGATTTTTTTAATTACAAAGAAAGTTTTCCGTGATACATTTCATTCCATTGCTGTAATTTGTAACACCTGAGGGTATAATTACATTTATCCTCAGGGGGGTACATGCCTACTTTGTGTACCATGTGTGTGGCAACCACAAGGAACCCTAGCTAATATGGTATTTGCTTATACAACTTTACACATCGGTACCATATTTCTCTAACACACAAATTACACAGCTATCTGATCATTTAACTGAGAGAGACAAACATTTATTTTACTATATCAGTGACAGATGTTTACGTAATTACACAGTTGGATAACTTCACACTTACGAAATTGTATTTTGTCTGTACTTTGAGAAATGCTCACATTTTTCGGAACCATTGTGATACTCTGAGAGTTTCAATGATGTATTTGGTATGGATTCATGATTTTTAAAGTACGTTTGAGGTAGATGACACTACTGAAATGAGCAGAGAATTTTCTTTAGGTTTTGAAACAATTGCAGAAAGCTACAACGTTTTTGAGATTTGACTGAGGTGTTATGATGTTATTTTTACGACGACGATGTGTATTATGCTGCTGAGGTATGTTTATGATTAATAGGCTGATGCTATATGAGTTATTTGATTAAGCCACGTAACTGTTATGATGCAATATTGAAGAAGTGTCGACGAATAAGGTAAGGAGTAATGAATAGTGGTTAGGGACTCTTGACTTTTGAAACAGGATGTTGGAAACCGAGAATCGTACTTTAAGAGTTATGAAATGTGTGTGTAAATGCGTGAATGTATCACAATGCCGGCGAAAATTTTTTTGGACACTGTTATATTCATAGGATTTTGTTCTACACACTTGCAACGCAAATTCTCGACCCGTGAAATTTTGTATGTGAAACTGTCTCCGTAGCGGAAACTGCTGTAGTAAATATTTCCATAAGAAAGTTAAGTGACCACCTGCACGTGCGTTGTCGGCACACAGCTGTGTCAGACACCTGGAGAACAAGCCATTAGGGTGTGCCTTTCATCGCTAATGCGACACGCTCGTTACTTGAAAACATATGATTTTTGTAATGCGTTGTGGGCACACAGCTGTGTCAAACACCTGGAGAACAAGCCATTAGGGTGTGCCTTTCATCGCTAATGCGACACCATTGTTACTTGAAAACATATGATTACTCGCACTTTGTGCTAATTATTGAAATGCTTATGAATTGATGGGAAATATTCGTACATCTGCAAACCTGATTATGACAAGTGTCTTTCTCCGAGAGTTGAGTGCTACTGACTTACGAAATGCCACATGACTAATTGAATGATATTTTTATGCTTTGCTTTTCATAGTTGCTTATTTCATTTGATGTCTGGTTTCCAGCTGTGTTGCAGCATTGCTTTTATAAAATGAAATGCATTTGCTAATGTGAACACTTTCTGTCAACAGATCTATTAAATAATTATTTTATGATCCACATTCTTTAAAAAAGGAGCACTTGGAAAGGGAAGAACAATAAGAAGGAACTAGCAACAGTAACACATAATTTTCTTTTCTAGTACATGGTAATATTTTTTTTACAATAAGTTGTTATGGTGCACCACTTTAATTACATAGACATTAAGATGTGAATATGCATTTCCCTTGTCTGCATTGTTGTTTTTACTGTAATATTTTTTCTGCTTAAGCTTTGTCATGTTTAGATATAAGTTATTTCCGCTGCTGTTTGCCAGGCATAGTGCTACTAAATTTCACTTTGTATTACTCTGTTAAGCTAGTTTTACTATTGGTTTATTTTTATTGTTGCGGCACATTGCCTTATATTAGTTGTAATATTGCACTTGCTTTGCTAATTTATGCTGCTAGCTTTGCCAATTTGCATTTTTTGTCATTTCTGTTTGTGTTGATTTGTTGTGATGCTGCATTGCCTCGTCCCTTGGTATATATATCTGAGCTCAGTAGATTTAAGTTAGCTTAAGAGGGGGTAGACTATATAAGAAACTGAATATGGAGAATAGGTAAAGAATGCATTGCGAAGAAAGATTTGGGCCCCAATGAGTATTGTACAATCAGAAATAATTATTTTGAAAGAAATATGAATAGAATACAGGAACGAGGTATAGGTAGGATTTTCTTGGAAATAAATGTTGAGGTAAGAAATGTGTGAACATATAAATACAGAAAGCATGCTTAGATAGAATTTTTTTTGGTGGAAACAAAGGATGAAATAAGAGGAAAGATATATGAAGTTTTGGGTTGGACTGCAGTACCAAATGTTACACTGAAAACGAACCCTGTCCTTTCCTATTGGTGTTATCCCACTATGTGTTTGTGTACCCTTGAGTATTTGTTTTCTTCCTGTCTCTGTGTACTGTTTCATAGAATTTTTTTTCTCTTCTAATACTAAGCTATATTCACTATGAGGAGGAATACTGTTATCCTCAAATATAAGTTGCATTAATAATATGTTATTTTCTTTGTAAAGTTGTTTACAATTCTGTTCTGTTTCAATGTTCATGTGTGAAATTAATGTTTCGAAAACTATTCTCATTATTTTATGTATGTACTTATGTCACTATTTTTGTAACACTCATGTATATGTTTATTTCTATTCTTTTGTAAAGCCTGTACTACAAATGTTATCTGTATTATTATGTTTTTAATGATGTATTTTGTACCTTTGTAATTGTATTCTTATGTTATAAAATTGTAATTGTCACCAGTTCATGACATTATTAACTTGTTAGTTACATTTCACTGCACACGTTTCTGTTGGTCATAGTATGTGGACAATATATGAGAAGTAGGGACTGTTAGTGTTTGCACGTGTGTTCGTGTGTTAATAACTCAGCAAGGGACTGGATAACAGCATTGCTGGTTCTAAGGACAATTTCAAAAACTTTGTGAGTGCACAAGTGGTGGTTTATGGACTTGCTATATTCTCCGCAAGACTCTTCGATGGTGAATGTGCACCTGCACAATCGCAACAGATGGCTGCTGGCCATTTCTACAAGGACTGCAGTGGGTCTGCACCTCTGGTGGCCCACCAATACCACAATCTCTACCAGGACTACAGTGGGTCTGCTCTGTGATGACCTACCTACCAATATTCTTCCAAACTACGACTGACTCTGCTGTGGGTTTGCTCTGTTGTGGCCCATTACCTGCATGCATGTCGAGAGTCAGCACTGTCTTTCCATTGGAAGGACAACACTACTTCTTCAAGACTGCATGGAAATCCACTACTTCTGTGTGCATTTTCTTTTACTGCTCAGACTTTGAGAAAAACACTGCTATTCTCCTGTTATGTACGATTAGGACTGTCTTTATGGACTGTGAGACAATTTTAGCTTTTGACCAAGATTGTATCAATAAGTGTGTGCATTTGATTTCTTTGTTACTGTAATTATGAAAAGAAAAATTTTTGTCAAATCTGTATTGGCCAGTGCCCAACACCATTTGTAAAAATTTTTTGTGGGGAGCATGGGGGCTATGTAAGTAGGCTGTTTATGTTTTCTCAGGCTGTTTATGTTTTCTCTATGTAAGTAGGCTGTTTATGTTTTCTTATTGGCAACGTTACGTAGCGCTCAATATGAAAATCACTGGCTGTGCTGTGTGCAGTCTGTGGCTAGTTTGCATTGTTGTCTGCCATTGTAGTGTTGGGCAGCGGCAGCTGGCTGTGAACAGCGCGTAGCGTTGCGCAGTTGGAGGTGAGCCGCCAGCAGTGGTGGATGTGGGGAGAGAGATGGCGGAGATTTGTAATTTGTCATGAACTGATATATATATTATGACTTGTGATGATATTAAGGTAAATACATTGTTTGTTCTCTATTAATATCTTTCATTTGCTAACTATCCCTATCAGTAGTTAGTGCCTTCAGTAGTTTGAATCTTTTATTTAGCTGGCAGTAGTGGCGCTCGCTGTATTGCAGTAGCTTGAGCAGTGAAGATTTTTGTGAGGTAAGTGATTTGTGAAAGGTATAGTTTAATGTTTGTCAGGGCCATTCTTTTGTAGGGAATTTTGAAAGTCAGATTGCGTTGCGCTAACAAAATATTGTGTGTCAGGTTAAGCACAGTCTTGTACAATTGTTCTAAGTGGACGTTTCATATGTATAAATAGTTCTAAGGGGACGTTTCAACTGTAATGTTATTTAGTGCCACAAATGGACAAAAATTATTTTCGCACTTTGCAAAGATAATTGGAAGACATTAAATAGCTAATTCTGCACAAACTACTGCAGCTACAAACTTGTGTAAGTACATTTTTTGATGAGAATTTGTGCGCGCATATAATGGAGCGAAGAGAATTAAGATTGCTCTTCTATGTAAAAGGTTATACAAAGAAGTGATGTTCAATGGAAAGCAGTTACGTGAAATAATTTGGGGAATTTCGCATCGAGGTTATTTAATCGGAGCTGACACAAAGCGCCAGGACAGATATCTGCGTGCCCTTGCCAACGCCAGACCTGTGTTGTACGACGCGACACTTTGTTCAAAAATGGCTCTGAGTACTATGGGACTTAACATCTGTGGTCATCAGTCCCCTAGAACTTAGAACTACTTAAACCTAACTAACCTAAGGACATCACACGCATCCATGCCCGAGGCAGGATTGGAACCTGCGACCGTAGCGGTCACGCGATTCCATACTGAAGCGCCTAGAATCGCAGGTCCACGACACTTTGTTGATACTTTTTGTGCTTCCAGAAGTGCTGAACTTAGACGAATTTCACGTGTGCGCACAAACGGAACATAGAATTTTTCGTGAAGAATCAGAATATTTTCGGTGTGGAATACAGCAGGGACTTGCTTTTTTCACCCGTTGTGTCTCGGTGAATGAATTTGTAAGGGAACCGAACTTTGCTGCACGATCATAGCTGTGGGACTCTGTTTCCACTTGAGTGCCACCATACGTAGCCGCTCTAGCGCTACTGTGAGGCTCTTCTTATTTTCGACAACTCCGAACTGTGTTTTGCGATACCAATGAGACTTAGTCTCTGATGCTGTCAGGTTGGGCTCTAATTATTTCAATCACATGTAGGTGACTGATTCTGATTCAGTGCCAATGGATTTTAACTGTGCTTAAACCAGAAGGGACTTTGAATATTTTGTAGCATCCGACACTTAGGAATTCGGGCTAGTGTCCAATCATCGGGATTAGGCCGTGTTTTAGCGAACTAATAGATTCCCTAAGCGTCAGTCGATGTTCTTCAGCTTCGAACAAACTTTATTGAAATTTGTAGTGTCTACTGTATAGCTGTTTGGGACACGAGAAACAATGAAAATGGCATGTAAGTATTTAGAAGATACCACCAGTGAACTGTATTCAGTTATGAATAAAAACTTGTGAATTTTAAGGAACCTGATACGTGCTCTCGATTCGTCATTCGACTTCAGCCTCCTAGACTGTACCCTGGTCAACATTTGTGCTTGTCAGTCAGCAGCATCGAAAGTATTTTATTTGTGCACTTCAATAGGTGTTAAGCGCACAGGTCTGTCGGCAGAAAGGGTAGGAGATCATCCCCGAGTATCGGCCGGTGTGACCGTGCGGTTCTAGGCGCTTCAGTCCGGAACCGCGTGACCGCCACGGTCGCAGGTTCGAATCCTGCCTAGGGCATGGATGTGTGTAATGTCCTTAGGTTAGTTAGGTTTAATTAGTTGTAAGTTCTAGGCGACTGATGACCTCAGAAGTTAAGTCGCTTAGTGCTCAGTGCCATTTGAACCAATCCCCGAGTAAGGCGACGAGAGCTAGGAAGCAGAAGTATTTGCAGCTCCATTCCGATTCCGCCGACTCTGGCAATTGGGGTTCGTCCGGGATTTAGTATGCTTCGCGACTAGACCCGAAGGCCAGGGGCACTAGGAGTGCTACGTGTGAGAAACGTGTGTCGCCGAGAACGCGTGTCCGTCGCCAGTTCAACGCACCGCGCCGCCTTAACGCCAGCCGTCTCGCCACTGCAGCCACGCTGAAGCCGCATGTGCCCCAGCACCGACAACGAGGGTCCATCCGCATCCAGCACCCAGGTGCCAGCCAACTCCACACCAGCCGACGGGCCTCACGCAGTCTGCAGTCACACGCCAACGGCAGCACACAGGTCGCAGCATAAGTGGGGGCAGCTGGAGCGTTTAGGGGTTGTTGTGTGCAGCTTTTCAGCCGTGGACGACGGTATTAAGCAGTCATCTAGTGAGTGCGGGACAGACCATGTTGAGAGCAATATTGGTAGCCTATCTACGTCTGAGGGAGTGAAGAATAAAGTTTTCGGGGATATCAAGGTTAATACAGCAGCAGAGAATTTGGCAGCAGGTAATTGGCAGGCTCAATTTTTTCTTATGATACAAAAGATGCAAACTGCAATCAAAGCATAGTAAGTCAAAATATGCAAGCTCAATTTACAGCACCACCCAAACAGCAATGCAAAATCAAATTCATAATCATACTTGGGAAATCAAAACTCAAATAGAGGGCATTAAGAGTAAGGAGGGGTTGACCATTGAGATCAAAGAGACAGAGCAGAGACTAGAAGAACGAATTAAGTTGAGAGTAACTTCCTGGCAGATTAAAACTGTGTGCCGGACCGAGACTCGAACTCGGGACCTTTGCCCTTCGCGGGCAAGTGCTCTACGAACTGAGCTACCCAAGCACGTGAGTCGCGCTTGGGTAGCTCAGTTGGTAGAGCACTTGCCCGCGAGAGGCAAAGGTCCCAAGTTCGAGTCTCGGTCCGGCACACAGTTTTAATTTGTCAGGTAGTTTCATATCAGCGCACACTCCGCTGCAGAGTGAAAATCTCATTCTGGAAACATCCCCCAGGCTGTGGCTAAGCCATGTCTCCGCAATATCCTTTCTTTCAGGAGTGCTAGTTCTGCAAGTTTCGTAGGAGAGCTTCTGTGAAGCTTGGAATGGAGGAGACGAGGTACTGGCAGAAGTAAAGCTGTGAGGAGGGGGCGCGAGTCGTGCTTGGGTAGCTCAGTTGGTAGAGCACTTGCCCGCGGAAAGCAAAGGTCCCGAGTTCGAGTCTCGGTCGGGCACACACTTTTAATCTGCCAGGAAATTTCATATCAGCGCACACTCCGCTGCAGAATGAAAACCTCATTCTGGAAGTTGAGAGTAGTTTGGGGGGGGGGGGGGGGTGTAAGACTAGATACGGTCCACTCATAGTGCAAGAAGAAGACAGTGGAGACGGTATCTGCGCTGAAACTCGTTACTGAACCTGTAGGTAATGTGGTTCAGTGCCAGAAAACAGAGCTACACTCAGTAAAATCACAGGTAGAAGACAGAAAAAAGGAGATAGAAGTATTAAAAAATACAATAGGAAATATACCAGTTACTCAGCTGGGGACGTCACAAATTATGGCAAGCCGTAAAATAAAGTTTTTCAATGCGGAAGGGAGATATCACATAGTTCACTTCCTTGCTTCATGCAACGATAATTTTGTTTGTTGTTTGTCAGACGAGGCTAAAATTAAATTTTTGAAGCGGCAGCTTGTGGTGGTACACAAACATGTGCCTGTCAAAATGCATTTTCATTCACAGATTATGCCACGTTTGATGCTCTTTTGCTTAATAAATACTGAATCATGGGCAGACAAATGCAACTCCAAAACGCGTTTTTAAATGGGGAAGGGTACTGCAAAAGCCGCGGAAGTGTGAGAGAATTTTGAGAGTCGGAACTTCAAAAGCTGGTCCATTTAGACAGACCGCTGGGTACACCGATCGAAATTTCAGTTTTGAAAAGGCGATTGCGAGGATAGTGGCAGTGGGATTTAGTAAACAAGCCCACTGGTTCGGTGGAGAATTATCTCGACTTTGTACAGCGGATGGACAGGGCTATATGCCATCGAAGTAAGGGGAGTAATTTGAACAATGCTTTTAGTAACCAGAAAGTCAAACACTACAAAAGTTGGCAAGAAGCAGGTCGCGAGCGCTTCCAAGGCGATATTAATAGTACGAAAGATGAAGGACAGCTTAAGAGTAAACCATGTGACAGCAGCAGTCACCAAGCGGACTTGGCAACAGTCAGGAAATTCGGATCCCTCCTGACTGTGCCCCGTGAAGGGAGGAAGAGGGAAAATTCAGACAGGTCCAAGAAAAGGATAATGAATAGGTGCAGCAATGATAATGGTGGAGATGAGTTAGTAATTTTTATTGTCGAAACAATTTTAGGCAGCAGTGAGCTGTGGAGAGGGTGGAGGTAGAACGATAAAGTGTGCAGGAAACAACGTTCACAGGAAAGTGAACATGTAAACTTCCATGTTTTAATCAACGAAGTGACTTGTAATCGGGTTGGAAACTTTAGAGCTGGAGTGTCAGGGTCGTGTTACTGCAGCGGACAGTTATGGCGACACTAGTAACAACGTTAGGGAGGTCCACACAGATGTAGTGTTGGAACTCGATGTGTCAGAAGAATGTACCCAGGGAGAGCAACCTGACACTTCCGAAAATTTTGTACTCAGCACAGCCAAGGTCTCACGTGTCCAGACATGTTTGTGGTACAGCAAGGCGCTGCGACGAACGCTAAGACAGAATTGGTGAGTGGCACACTGATGTCTGAAAATTATGTAATTTGCAACGATATGTGTACTATTCGGTGTCACCATAAATGACGAGGAACAAGTAGCCGTGAATGACATGTATACTGACTGGCTCAGCAAGAATTAAAGTGAGTTTCAGCCAAGTTACTATACGTCGCACAGGCAAAGTTCTTAAGTCATTTGTGTCCGGAAAAATTGGGAAAGAAAAAAATTTAAGTTAGCCAGAAAACTGTGTTGCTTATCTGAAAGTAAACCAGAGCTTGGTGATGCCTTCGACGAAATAACGAGTGCTGATGTCGATACTGAACCTCCGAGTGAACCTGGGTGTTCACAGCTTTGAGGAGACAGAAAGGGATTTGTTGGCTGAAACCGAGCTCAGGAAGGAAGCCACTGAAAAGTTCAGCCCACAATTAACGTAACTGTTAACCACACAGTAGCTGATTGTTTAGCAGATTCATGCAGCGATGTGTGTTACATCTCTGAATCATTCTTCGACTATTTTTACACCGATGACTTAGCTGTTTGTAGGGTGAATAGCGTAAAGATTAAAACTGCTACTGGACGGCACAGAAGGCCGATCAAAAACGAAGTCATCCTCAAAGTAAATATAGATGGAACAAACGTTGTGCAGGGGTTCTTTATTGTGTCGAACTTGTGCGCAAACATGTTAGTCGGTTCGGGTTTTTGTGGCAAAATATTCAGGCATCATTAGTTACCAAAACAAGTCTGCGGAAGTAAATGTGGGCGCAAACCGAAAACGCATTAGGTTTAAGCGCTCGCGAAGTGGTGAAGAATTGATAGCTAGCATAAATACAGATGGTAGCATTGAGGAATTAGATGTTGTTGACAACATCAGAGATAGTATAAACGAGACTAAAGGTTGTCTGCTGAAGACAAAAATAACTGTACAAGTTGTTATAAAATTTTGAGGGGTCTGTTTATGCATGTACTTGTATGCTTATGTGTGTATTTTGTGGATAAATTGGGTTTTGGTTAATCTTGTCGATTAATTCTTGGTGCACTAAGGTGGCGCTGAAAATTGCAGTTATGTGTGGATTAATTCTTGGTGTGCGGCGACAGCACAGAATTTAATTCTTATTTACGTGTAATTTTTTTAAACTTAAATTTGCTCCGTTTTGTGGCATGCTTTGAGTAATCAGCTGACGCTTGATTTGATTCATTAACTGCACTGAAGCACGTAGTTCAGGCGTATATACTGTTCTCTGACGTGTACTGTGCTGTGGTCAGTGTTCTTTCCACGTGAAGACGCTGACGACAGCAGAAGAAGCAAAAAGCAACTGTCGCTTCACTTGATCTCGACACTGCGGCTGCATTTGCCTTTCTTTCTGCTTAAGGGCTCTCAGCTGTATGTGATTTGTTCTGCCAAGGGTGTGACTCAGTAGATTCATCTATGAGAGACGCATTAGTTATTCAGGGCACAGTAGCTCTTTGGAGACTTTCTCCCTTTGTCAGTATCAGTTCTGGCTGACACGCTGCACGGGGCATCGCGGTAGTGCCGGCTCGGTGGAGATTGCCTTATCTGCGGAACAGCTCATTCTGCGAGCTGTTCCATTCGTGTGCAGCGTTGTTTGAGTGAAATAGAGCAGCACTTCGAGAGTAAAATAATTAATCAGCAACTGCGGAGGACCCGCAAATGACTTTAAACTCAATTACAGTTTTTGCTGTTCCAGAAGTGTTGAACTTAAACGAATTTGGCGTGTGCGCTCAAACGGAAGATAGATTTTTTTGCGAAGAATCCAGGCTTAAGATATTTTCGGTGTGGAACACAGTAGGGACTTGTGTCTTCCACGCTTTGTGTCTCTTGGTGATTGTCTCTTGGTGATTGTTTTCGTAAGCAGACGGGACTGTGCTGCAAAATCGTAGCTGTGGGACTCTGTTTCCATTCGAGTGCCGTCACATTCAGTCGCTGAAACGCAATTGTGGGACTCTAAACATTTTCGAGCATTCGGAACTGTGCTTTTGGATACCAACGGGACTTAGTTTCTGTTACAGTCAGGTTAGACTTTATTTTCACCACAGTTGGGTGATTGATTCTGATACAGTGCCGCTGGACTTTGAATATTTTGTGGCGTTTGAGACTTATGAATTAGCGCTAGATCACCGAGATTAGGCCGTGTTTCAGCGAACTTATCGTTTTCCTAAATTTCAATCGATGATCTTCAGCATTCTATGACCTTTATTGAAATTTGTAGCGTGTTCAGTATCGCTATTGGGGGCACGAGCAATAATTTAAATAGCATGCAACTGTTCGGAAGATACCACCAGTGAACTATATTCAGTTATGAATAAAAATGTGTGAATTTTAAGGAACTTAACACACTCCTTCGATTCGTCATTCGACTTCAGCCTCCTAGACTGTACCCTGGTTAACATTTGTACTTGTCGGTCAGCAGCATCGTTTTATTTGTGCACTTCAATAGGTGTTAAGCACTCGGGTCTAGCGGCAGATAGGGTAGAAGGTCATCCCCGAATTTGACGACCAGAGGCAGCGAGCAGAAGCATTTGAAGCCCCATTCCCATTCCGCCGACCGTCGCAGCATGTTCCAAAGTTTTACAGTAATGTGGAATCCAATCAATGTTTTCAACCTTGCGAAGACGAAATTTGAAGAGCGTGGTATGCAGTCGAAGTCATCGATTTGTTCCGAAGATTTACATTTGTACATATTACTTACGAATTAATTTCATGGACATTCATTCGAATGCTGTCGACATCTTGTAAGAAACTATGTAAACATTAGAAAAAGCAGGAAAAACTCATGGTTTCATGAATTATGATTCTAATCATGACTGTTGTGCTAATTGAAGTCCAGAACAAAAACACAGTTCCTTCCTAGCCCGAAGAAAACGTGTACCGCAATACCTTTCAGTGTCAAACAAAAGGCTGTAAACTTTTTGGTTAAACGAAGGAGGGAGAGAAGATGTAAAGCTAAGCAACGCGCAAAGCCGGTTCCCTTTCGTAAAATCCGAACGTGAATTTTATAAATGGAACAACAATTTATACGTAGTATAAAATACACGGCAAAATAAAACTAACAAAAGTGTGAAAGAGATACTACTGGACTGATTTAGAACCGCTCATGAGAGTCAGTGCAGTATTTCTGAGGGAGATATACGTGACAGGGCCCTCTGAACTGAAAGCGAGGTTAACAGTGCTGATTTCCTGCTTTTTTTGACCTACTTAAAGAAACTGAGGAAATTATACGGAAAAGTAAATCGCAAAATTATGAAGTTTATTTCAAATGAACATGTAGAGGTATATGTTTACCTGCACAGGTAATACCACAGAGAAATTTGTAGCTGACGTAAAGACGACGCTGCTTCTTAACTCATAAATATTGTGTATAAAGCCAACAAGTCAGGTTTCACGCAAGAACTACGTGTAAACCGCACTTTCTCATTTCATGCAAAAGTCCGGGGCCTCATTTCGCAAGTGATGAGGAAGGAGGGGGAGGAGTAACACCTCGTTAAAAAAAACCTGGGTCCATCTGGCTCCGGATGGTAGCACCCTGTAAGGGCCCCTGCCTAGGGTTACTAGGTGAAACCTGGTCAACGGTCTCAAAGGCGGAAGAGGAAGTTCGGATTCCCAACGGCGGAGAGAGCGGAAGAACTACCTCCAGGACTCACAAGCTTGGTTGTACATTTTGTGGCCTTTGGGCCACACCCAAAATAACTTTTATCAATCATGGAAGTGTGTGATGTAAACTATTTTACCCCAGGTGGACGATCCACCGTACGCCAGTACGTCAGCAGACATTCGGATTCTGGGGAGTCTGCAACATTGCACAAAGACAAGTCGGAGTGTCTTGGAATCTCATCCAAATTTCAATATAGGCAATCAACGTACCTAGCAACTTTCAATGCAAACTCATTGTTGAAAACCGGAAAACTAAAACATCTAACAGATACGCTAAAGAACCACAACATACTCATAACAGCCATTCAAGAAACACGATACATGGATACAGATAGATTTTTTTGCGATTCCGAAGGTTTTAGGATATACAAAGGGAAATTGGGACCGAGAGTAATGAAAAATGTACCACATCTTTATAATCAACAAACAAATCTTGAACTCAATAGTTGGCTTTGATTCCCAATCAGAAAGAATCTCAAGTCTTACATTCACAAGCACAAACAAAATCTACACAATTATCAATGCACATGCCCCTATAAACGAGGATAACAGGAAAAACAAAGAAAAAGTGGAGGCCTTTTGGAATCATCCAGATGACAATATTCAGAAAATTCCAGATAAAAACATCATCATTCTTCTTGGAGATTTTAATGCACAGATTGGTAAAGAAAAAAGATATAAGAAAATAGTTGGAAACTATCCTGCACACAAGAGAACAAACAGAAATGGTGTGAGACTAATAGAACTTTGCCAAGCACACAATTTAATTCTTAAATCCACAGCTTTCAAAAAACTACCACGAAAAAAAAAAACCTGGGTATCCCCAAATCCTAGCCTTGGGAAATTTCAACTTGATCATGTGGCAATTAAGAAGATTTCTAGCAAAGAAATCATGAACGTTAGGGGAGTCAGGGGTGCAAACTTGGATTCAGACCATTACCTTTCTAAAATTAAGTTCAAAGTCATCCCAAACAGGAAACGCAGCATGAAACAAATTAAGGGTCGGAAGTATAGCACAGAAAAGATATTAAAATCAGATGAATTCACAAAAGCAACAGAAACCATTCAGACACAAAGCTGGGGGGATATCAAGGAAAACCTCATTACTACAGCTAACAAAAAAAGTAAAAAACATGCCTGGTGGTCGCTGGAATGTGATGCCCTCATTGAAACGAGAAAACAGGCATGGCAAAATTGGCAATCACAGAAAACAGAAGAAAGTAGACTGAATTTCATTACAGTTAGAAAACTGGTAAATAAAAATATAAAAAGGATTAAGAAGACACATGAAAACAAAACTCTCCTCCAAATTGATGAAGAATTTGCTAAAAACAACACAAGGAGCTTTTACAGAACTTTCAAACAAAGGTTATCAAGATACAAAGCACCCACCCTCCAATTTCGAGATGTAAATGGGACCATCGCTCACAATAACACGGAAAACTGCAAAATACTAGCAGGCTACTTTGAGAAACACTTGAATTGTGAACCCATCCTTGAAAAATTTGAATCCATTCCAAACAACCGTGAGAAGCCGGATTCAGAACCACCGACGACTGAAGAACTACAGAAGGTCATCTCAGAACTTAAAAACAACAAGGCGTCCGGAGAAAATCAAATAGTGGCCGAACTATGGAAAAAGGCTGACAAAAATGCAGTTACATCCCTAAAGTGTGTTTTCGATCAAATCTGGAAAGAAGAAGAGATCCCCGCAGAATGGAGAACAGCTCTCATCCACCCTATCCACAAGAAAGCTTTGAAGACAGACCCCAACAATTACAGAGGAATATCACTGCTGGATATAACGTACAAGATTCTTTCTAAATTCCTTTTGAACAGGGCAGAGCCGCAATTGGATCCGCAAATCGGGGAATACCAGGGAGGTTTTAGAAAGGGTAGATCATGTTCGGAACAAATACTAAACCTCAAAAACATCATGGCTTACCAAAAATCAAGGGCAAAGACATACGTAATCTCCTTCATTGATTTCAAAAAAGCATATGATTCGATTGATAGAGAATCTCTGTTATCAGTCCTGGAAGAAATGGGTTTGGATAAGAAAACGACTAATATTATAAAAGCGACCCTTACAAATACATTTTCGAAAGTTAAATTTATGGGCGAACTATCGGAACCCTTTGAAATAAAAACGGGAGTGCGACAGGGCGATGGGCTCTCACCGTTGCTGTTCAATTGTGCTCTTGAGAAAGTAGTCAGAGAATGGAACACAAATATTAAGAGTGGTATAAGACTGGGTTGCAAAAAGAAGAACCTTAAAGTAAATTGCATTGCTTTTGCAGATGATATGGCCCTGTTTGCTGAAACAATGGAAGAAGCACGGGAGCAAATCCTTGAACTAAAGAAAAAAAGCAGCTAAAATTGCTCTTCACATCTCCTCTGAAAAAAACTAAGATCTAGACAAACATCAAGCACTCATGTAAGTACCTCAAAGTTCAAGAACAGAAGATTGAAATAGTAAAAGAATTCAAATATCTCGGAGAATGGATTACTTGGTATGCTGGGGAAAGCAAAGCAATGGAATCCAGAAAAAATAAACTTGAATTGGCCTTCCAACTAACAAAAAATACATACTACAAAAAATCCCTTTCATGGGGGTCCAAAATTACACATTACAAGACAGTGATTAAGCCAGAAGCACTGTATGCAGCAGAAACACTTAACATGAATTTCAAAGGCCAAGTGGAGAAACTTGAGATAAAGGAAAGAAAAATTTTAAGAAAAATCATTGGGCCAAAATTTCAAGACAATAAGATTATATACATTAAAAATGAAACTCTCTACAAGAAAATTGAAAAACTTTCAGATTCTATGCGAAAAAGGAGAATAAATTTTTATGGTCATCTTCTCAGAATGAATTCCAACAGATTAACTAAACAAATCTTTGACTTCTTCCGTAACCCAAAAACGAAGTCCAACTGGTTTAAAGAAACTGAGAAAGCCCTAGTGGAATTAAATATTTCAGAAAATTCGCTTATTGATCGAACTGCTAAATTAATTACTAAAGATGAAAACATAAGGTTCCAAGACAAATCCACACAAAAGTCCAAATCCTTCATCTCGGACGAAGAGAGGAGAAGAAGATCAGAAAGAATGAAGAAATACTGGGCCCTAAGAAAAGAACAACCCACAAAGAAATGATTGATCCAGCGTACCCCAAAGAGGGTGAAACGAAAGAAGAAGAAGAAGACGAATTTTGTGACAAATTCGTGTACAACACTGCCAGTTATAAGTATTTGTGTATTACTGTTTCTACAGCTTAATGCTTGTCTTCAGAAGCCTCAAGGCAAATTATAACAAAAAGAAATACAATTGTTTAGTTTCAGAAATGTTGTAATCAGGATCAAAGTAAAAGAACTGGAACAGAATAATTTTTAGTATTACAACCGAAAGTCTTATTATCGGTTGCAGCAAATAAGCCTTTGATTTTGTAGGACTCTTGGGGTGACACAACACTGCATCTGTCTTTAGGAGGACGCCGAAAAGATTCAGCCTCTCGATGGAGAAATTTTCGCACTGTAAAGCATTTTTCGGAAATTAGTTAAACAATAAGATTTCTGACACATCTTTATCATTTCAGGTTCATCAGAGTCAGTTTGCATCACTAGGTGACACGAATTTGGTCAAGTGTGTTTGGTACGCAGCGCAATACGCAAAACAACGGCCACGACCATTTCTTACTCCATACAAATTTTGTTTAAATATAACTAGCATTTCCTTTGACGTGTCTAAATACACTAATTTTTCCTTTTCCAGATGCTCCTGGTGTAAAGAAAATGTTTCTTTACGTCATCCAATAGACACTTCGCATTTTTGTGATGAATACTGGAAATAACGAAAAAACTATTTCACTGTTAGTAACATATACGAGGGTTGTCCAGAAAGTATGTTCCGATCGGTCGCTTAATGGAAACCACAGTGAAAATCAAAAAATTTTATTTACAAGAGTTAGCTACACTTCCCAGATACTTCTCAAAATAGTCGCCTCTACGACTTAGACATTTGTCGGAGCGTTATACCAAACTTCCCACAGCATCGTCACAGAAGGCAGCCGACTGTGCTTTCCAATAATTCTCTAAGTTGGTCTACAGCGCGTAGCCTGCACCCAAGTGTTGTCTTCGTATCCAGCGTTTCATGTGAACAGGATGATACTCAGGACGAGCCAATTAGGGCTGTGTTGCGGGTGATCATGGAGGAATTTTATAAGGGGTCTATGCTCCAGACTGAACGCTGAAAGGCATAATCAGTCGTAAATGATGATGATGATTGTAAAGCAGGTTTTTCTTGCATACCTTCAAGGAGACCTCAAACCAACTGGAAACGGAAAAATCACCTTCACTGCACCTCATGTTAATGTGGAAGATGTAGCTCCTGAAACACTTAAGTAAAAATCCTCAGGAGGGAGAAACCTCTGAAATACAGGGGTTGTCTAGAAAAGTAAGTTGCGATCGGTAGCGAACTGGAAACCACTGAGAAAATTCGGTAAAGCTTTGCACAGATGTGTTGGGCAATGTCTCTAGTATGCCGTCAATCGTGTCGCGTCGCTCTTAACAGTTCTGAGTGAACAACGAGCACAAAACTATGCGTACGGTATAGCGTCTCCCGCCAAGTATGAGGGCCTCGTTAGGGATATCGCCTGTGTCATGCAACCCACATAACACAACTGTAGAGCAATTCCTTCTTCATGCCAATTCTCGGCAGCACATTTCAGATCCAATGAAGACGCTCCTGCAGCGTTTCCGATGAGAAGTGTTTGATCACCCAAAGTACAGTCCGTAGTTCGCTCCCCCTGAGTCTCACCTCTGCTCACAAGAACCACTGGCTATGAATACAATTTTTTTCGACAGACAACGAGCTGCAGACCAGTTCAGATAACTAGCCCAAATCACAGGCGGCTGCTTTCTATGACGAGGATATTGGAAAGTTGATACAACACTACGACCAAATTAGAAGTTGTCGCGGCGACTATGCAGAGAATTATGTGGAAGGTGTACCTAATAGTTGCAAATAAAACGTTTCTGGTTTTCACTGTGGTTTCCAGTTCGCGACCGATCGGAACTTACTTTCTGGACAGCCTTCGTAAATATTGCGAATCCACCTGAAAAGTTATGTAGAGGAAAAGGCATCTCGAGCTAGCTACTTTCCTGTGGGCAGCATTTCGCCATAGGAAAATGATGTCTGAATCTTAGAGGAGTGAAGCCATGGAACAGGTAAAGCATACAGTTCAGTAAATAATTTCTAGTGACCATTCACAAAAGGAGACCCCCTCGTCAAGCGCCGTATATCAAATGAAACTAAATGAGGCCACAGAAGAGACTGTTACCTCAGGTGTATTCTCACCTAAATACTAGCGAGATACAAGTGAACTTTGTCAGATTGTCCAGGTAGTATCCGAGAGCAACTCTGAAAAAGACCTCAAATGCTGGAAAATAATACAAATATTTTGAAGAACGGAACGTTTTTTTCTCTCCAGTAGTTCTTTTACTCTTTGATGATTTGCTAAACAGTGTATTGCATGTCTTTTATTTTACACCATGAACGAAAGTACAGAAGTTTGCTTTGTGGGCAGATATTTATGACAATCCGTCTCTCAGAGATCAGTTAATTAGATACTTAACCCAGAATTGTAAATTGGTCGAAAATGTAGCTTACGATTGGAATGAAAATGGGCAACTGTATCCGACTCACCAGAAGAGAACGAGAAAAAATTTTGTGTATACAGTCATCCATCATTGCGTCAGAGAGAAATTTTAGTTCTGCAGGTTTCATTGTAAGTGCACTATGGTACCTTCTGGATCCGGACAATTTTCATGTTTTTCTGTTTCTTCGTAACGCCAATATCACAGAAAGTGAATAAAGGAATGTGTTGTACATGTTTTGCACACCGCGTTTTGTTTAATGTTGTCTTTAAATCGATTGTCTATTATTGTATCTGTTTGTCTTGTAGCTTTCATTTATGCAAAATATTCTCAAATTAGTATTGATTTATTGCACGCAATTCTTTGTGAATTATTATTGCAGTATAGATATTATGTTGACAGTTTTATTGCACCCAAAGTCATGTTTTGATGTTAGTGCAGTGACAAAGGGCTTAATTTAAATAATCCGTTCACATGATATAGTACTGTGGAAGCGATGTAATGACATACTCAATTTTTCTCTAGCACGAAACAAAATAGTTTCAAATGACAATAATCCGCTTCTCAGTAAAATTAGATATTCACTACGTATTTTATGCAGTTGCACCAACTCTTAGTAGTTTTGTTCTTATTTTTGTTTATTTGTTGGACCAAACAGTACAAACAGTGCTGCTTTTGGACAGGATCAGGTAGTGGCACAGTCAGCATAATTCATTATAAAAGTCAGTTCCCTAGTTCGGTTCTGAATGTGTCGAAACCTAGTTACGTGTCTAATGTCCGAGAAGTCTATGCAAATGCAACCCATCATTTTGTTTAAAATGAAGATATTCGAAGTGTAAACAAGTGTATCTAATGAGAAATATTATCAAATCTATGTGTACATTTCAGCAGCAAATACTGTTTCAAAAAATTACTTCTAATATATTGTCGAACATTTATTTCGCATGCACAGTTTAGAATGAATTTCTTTTATCAGATAAAAATATTTTGGCCCCATCAGTTTGGTGCTAACCGCTTTTTACGGTGTATAGGGAAATCTCTTACTGAGAGGAAGCAACAGCACGCCTAGTGTGGTAGAGATTGGCACGCAGCGCGGGATGTGTGTGTGACAGGCGGCGCAGCCCGTGCAGTGCGGCGGGATGAGCAGCCGTGTGCTGCTGGCAGTGCGGCCGCGTCGGCTGAAGAAATCAGCCCGCGGGATGGATGGGCCGCGCAAACCTGTGGGCCGGCAGTGCTGTGCGGGCTCTGCCTGACATGATCCAATCAAGTAATTCTGAACACAACGAGGTTCACGTCTTCGTAGGCCATTACCAGATGGCTACTGACAGTCAAAGATACAGATGAATATAGCAACAAAATTGCTGACAAAACTAAAAATATGCCATAAATAGAGAGGCTTTCATTAAAAAGAAGTTTATGCTGTTCTTCACTGTTTCCTCCCAAAACGTACAGAAATTAAACTCTTAGCGGTAAATAACGTGACGATGTCGACAATGTAAGAGAAATAACAAAATTGTTTCAGAAAAAAGCAATTGAAGTAAAATAAAGTTTGCATATTAGCTTTGTAATATGAAATAGTTTTAGTAATATAATATTTGATATGCTAACTGCTCATCAGCACCGCATATGAAATATCTACGATGACAGTCTTTACAAACAGTCTTTACAAATTATACCCATCTAAAACGTTTCCCTACAATTAGAGCCAGCACAAATTGACAGAAGAGTTAATTACTCCCATCAAAAGGGATTTCGAACAGAGATTAAAATGGTTTATAAAGCTCACAGGGAAGTGGTCAGGTAATCGTGTTGGACAAAACCGATAATTCGGCCGCCAGCCCAGCCGCCATTTGCAAAGTAAACAGTGACCATGGTCGTGGAGAGGGCGCGATCTATACCTGCTGTCTGTCAGAGCCGCTAGCACCTTTCCCAGAAAATTATGGGCCGAAATATCGGTCGTGTTTAATGAGATTATTCGGCGGCATTGTGTAGGGCTTATAAAAAGTTGGTTTGGCGATGTTATCTTATTACACTAACGGAGACTAGGATAAAGTATTAACTTGATTTTAGTCGATGGAAGTGTGGCCTCTGTTACCGAGTAATCCTCTATTTGCACGGAGCACAAGTTTCTAGAACTGTATTATATGCCCTTAAAAATAATCAAGCATCCGAACATTGGAAACAGGAATTTTTACTAATAATGTAAAGCTAGAAAGATATAGCTACCGAGAAACCGGAAAACGCTACTTGCTTAACTAAATAAGGACACTTGCTCCTATACTGAGAAATTTTCATCGCTTATCCGTCAAAGTATTGTTGCATATCAAATCCACACAGTGACATTACTAAAGGAATTCAGACTTCTAGTTATTCATAAAGTAGAGTGAATGTGCTGAAAAAAAAGCCAAATGTAAACGAGCTAAGGTTGGTTTAAATGCGTTAATGAAAATTGCATTAGCAAAAATTAACAAGCAAACAATGAAATGGCCACTGCGTGACTGATTGCTTACTGGTGGAAACGTGGCAAGTGACGCAAGAAGGAAATCATATTCGTACTATAATGAGAGCAGAGACGAGTGGGGATTCATACTAGTATTGATACTCAGCGCAAATGGGGAAATCCACCGGCGCAGGCGACTTTGACAAAGAGGTTATTGTTATGGCCTGACGCTAGAGATCGAGTATCTAGTGTGCTACTGCCGTCAGCATCTATATACATTCGTTGAAAGACGTTGAAGCCACTAATAGACCAGGTATTGGACATCCACGTCTCCTCAAGAAACGTGAGGTTTCGCCCACTGTGAAAAATAAGGAAGGTGGCGATTCATAGCAGATCTGACGAGACAGTCGAATGTTGGTACAGGAGACACAGTTCAATGCACATTGTTGAACAAGAGACTCCGCAGCAGAAGGCGCCCTGAGTGTTTCCATTGTCAGTTCGATTGCAGTGCGCAGGGGGTCACAAACATTTGGCCATGGATCAACAGAAACGTGTCGACTGGTCGGATGATTCTCATTCAATTTTACACCAAGTCGACGGTCGCGTCGATATACGCCGTGGTGCAAGAGAATGGCTGCTGGAAACATGCACCACGGGAAGGATGCAGGTCGTTGGGGGCAGCATTAAGGTATGGGGGACATTCACCTCAGTTTTCATGTGACCGGTGTTAATAATAGAAAGGTCAGGCACAGCAGTGGACTACGTGAAAATTCCTTCGCACCACTTGCATCGTTTCCTATTTCCCAGTGGCGATGGTATCTTCCAGCAGGATAACTGCCCTTGTTGCAAGGCCACAATAGCGCTTGAGGAGCATGATGCAAACTCATGTTGACGTCGTTGCCAACAATTTCAGCTAGTTTGAACCCGGTGAAATGCATTTGGGACGCTATCGGCCGCCAGCTCGGCACCCACAAATCTGTGGACCGTAGTTTACAGTAACTGCGTGATCTGTGTGCAGGAATCTGATCCCACACATCTACGAATGCCTGTCAACGATTTGTCGCATCAATGCCTTGCGAGAACAGCTTCTTTATTGCGCCCGGAGGGGGGACCAACACACAATTGAAAGACGTGGTTGTGGGGTGGCGGGTGGAATAATAGAATAAATGTTTTGTATTTATGCTGTTTGCCATTCTCAACACTGGCTCTCTAATTACAATATTGGCAACCAGAAAGTGATTAGCAAAACGTGAAGCCTGTAATTAGAATTCCTAGTGCCCACTTCATCTGAGAAATACATTTACAGCTACAGCTTATAGCTCTGAGGAATTAGGAGATTGTCTGGGATTCATAATCAAAAACCATTCTCTCTAAAATGTTCACTATATTCTGAAAGTCACAGACCAAAAAGACTCCACACAATCCAACTACCAGAGCAGTTCAGAGTCTAATGCGCTCATGCCACTGTAACTGTTCAAATTAAATGTTTAAGTGAATGCGCGCCATAATTTGATGATAATGTTCATTAAACGCCACACTAATAATGGTAGAATGTCTGTCCTGCGGCGGCATGTGAAAATACGAATACGCAAACTAAAGGTAGACTATTAACGTCATCCCAAAATTAACACTTCGCTCGAAAACGATTTCATGGTTACGCGTATCCCGAGTAACTTATTATTGCATCCGAGGCTGTTTATATCAACGATACCGACGCGACGCGACTCCCGGCATAGGTGGTGCACTAATCAGCGTCTGGAGAGAACTAGGGCCTTCTTTCTCTCGCGCAGCGTTCTTACATATAAAGCCGTGGTGCGGACAGCTAAGGGAACGCCTGATCAAATCTGCTCTCCCGACTAGCCGCTGGGCTAGTAATACACCACTTTAAGTTATCGAATAAATTATTACTTCCTTTGCTGATGGCCGATGAAGCTCTCAATTTAAATGTGCAATCAGCACACAGGTGAGTAATCATAATGAAAGTCTGATGTGGATAAGTCAAATATTTTGGGCGAGATAATTAATTTAATTACACTACATGCAGTAGACGAGCTCTGAACTTGCCCTTTGGAGATACGCCATCGCTATAGTTTTATAATTATTCAGTTGAAACTTCTCACATCTTTATGATTATAGCGGATCTCCCTTCTATTTAAATTTAAACATCCTAGCTTTATTTATTCGCCTACTTAATCTATCTTGCTTCCTTAATTTTTAAGATAAAAACCAGAAAATCATGAATTTCAACTAAAATTTTAATTTGTGAGATCCAGAATACTTTCTACTAAATTATTATGCAAAAGGAATCTAAATATAAATTATTAAGTTTCTAGCTCTTTTCTGTTGCGCCAATGATTTTTACAGAAAAACGTCCAAATTTCGAAAATGGTTAAAGTTATTGAACTGATATTCAACACATATTGATTTAGTTTTACTCCTGACATGCTAGAAACGTTTCAGGTTATTTACTTGATTTTTAAAGTATTGTGTAACATTTATGACTTCAAAGCTAGTTACAGTGGACTGGCTGGCACACAATGGAATGATGTGAGTTTTATAAGGCGTGAGTAGGCTGCTTCCCTACATGGTGATAAGGTTTTGGCTCATCAGTGGGGTTCATCAAACGTTATAACTAATAATTATACAGATTAACCAAAGATTTCACTGTAGAGATAAAATACGACTAAGACTAAGACCGAATAGAAGGTAACGACAGGATGGAAAATGGAGAAGCTTTGAGTCGTGTAGTACTGCAAGGAATGTAAAGGTCTCGAAGATGTCCACATCCAGCAGCGGATTACAAACGTCTGAAGATTTTGATGACAAGGGAACAACAAAATGTATCGCCATAATGAAGCCTCAGGCTGGTGCCTCTACAGTTGTGTATCGACTACCTGCCAAATATTTCATACAATTGCATTTATCTTGCATTCACAGTCTCGTTGAGTTCTTTGAATGAGAACTTTTTTTGCATATTTATTGTATTTCTGACAGTTTCTACTGTAAGTTATTATCAAATGACTCAGTGCCTGAAATACAACTGCTGTCCACATGGGTACAAGAAAGAATAGGTATGCAGTTAGATGGAACTTATTACTGAGGAACTGGCTTCGCAGTATGTATGTAGAATTGAAGTCGAAATATCAGCTGTTGGAGTTACAATAAATATATGCAGTCAACGGCGAAAATATTTTCACTCAAAAGATATTTTGCAGTTATCTATGACATTCGTATGAAAAATGTTACAGTTCATATGAATGAGTAACTGACAGCAATTACAGTTTGCACTATCATGGGCACTAGCAGAATGTGCAGCGAATGTTGGAGGAAGCACATTGATATACGGAGAAGGGCGGTGTTGAAGGAGCAATCTCACACAGTGGTGTCACGTAAAATACGTTTTGTGCATTGACTGAGCGTCCAACCTCATTGCGGATAGCGGATATTCGAGTTCTTTCTCCAGGAAAAGGGGCAGGAGAAATGCCCTTGATGTGCGGGGAACAGTTGCATAACACATTCTAGCAGAAACATCTCGAACACATAATAGCGAAATCAAAGGCAGCATTCAGTAATGGTTACTACAGACTGTTATGTGATAGTTAAATTTGGTGGTCGAGATACACAACAAACTATCAGTTTGCAGTTTCCTGGCTTCAATCGAATCATAACTATGGAGTTGAGTAGCGGTGAAAGAGCAATTTACGACGCAACAAACTCGTAACGCACGTCTTGCAAAACTGTGAACTTACGAAGCTCGTCGTCTGCTCTGTTGCTGATTCTGTTCTATTAAAATAGTTTTTTGGCTTTTAATTTCACATATTTTACGCTACTTGTTCCATGCGCATCAGTAAGTTTTCTCTGCGCTTATTGTCGACATGTAGTGCACTGGGTAGGATGATGACGTTGGGGCAAGGTAGCTGAAATCACTGTAACCTTCAACGAACAGAAATTAATTTTGCAAGACGATAATCACCCCTTATTTATTGCCTTCATTGAATTTGTGGCACATAGACGTGGTAGGCGATAATTTAGTTTCACTCGCAGCTTCGATTTCCAGGGATGTTTGTGACCTCTTTCTGACGTCCCTTATGGTACACTATTTTTCCTAAAGTGATGGAAACATTGGAACTTGATAGCTAAGCTCAAATAGAATAACTGATAATTCATCAGACAGATGTCAACTGTTCTTCCCGGTTTCCTGTGAATATTTGACAATTACAAGCTGGTAGATAGCTCAGGACGCATCTACTAATGAAGTAAACACCAACGAAAAAAGTTTCAGTGTACATTGTTTTCGTGGTTACTGTCTTCTAGTGCCTACGGTTTGTCATTCTCGGAATAGCAAATGAAAAGTGGTGCCTGCATCGTTACACCATTGACAAATTCGGATTTCTCTATCTGATTATAAATATACTCTGAATGCCACTTTCAAGCGCACGGTGTCACCCTCAACTTTCATTCCAGATCCGAAATAAGTATCATGATATAGATGAAATTGGAGATCTTTTATGACGTACAAGGGAAATTGTCGACGAGAATTTTGTGAAATATAACATCTTGCAACAGCGAAAATATAAATGCAGTAAAGTAACATCGTAAGTAGTAGTGACTGTATTTTTTCCTTTTTTTTTAGAACTTTTTTTTTTGCAATTCGCGATGAAATTTGTATATAAAATGAATCATGAATACGAGGTGTCTATGCACTCGAAGCAAAAGTTCTCATGATTGACTGAATAAAAAGACAAAGACGCTATCTTCCTTGGGCTACAGATTCGAGAGTTTTAAGATATAAGCAATCTCGTTAAGGGTTTCGTGATGATGAGATGCCTGCCTCTGGAAGATTGAAAATATATGTTCCAATTTCTTCGGAAATGAGAGAGCACAAAGTTATAAAGATGGTTCAAATGGCTCTGAGCACTATGGGACTTCACTGCTGAGGTCATCAGTCCCCAAGAACTTAAAACTACTTAAACTTAACTAACCTAAGGACATCACCCACACCATGCCCTAGGCAGGATTCGAATCTGCGAGCGTAGCAGTCTCGCGGTTCCAGTTCTTTAGCGCCTAGAACCGCTCGGCTACTTCAGCCGGCACAAAGTTATAAAGATCCTTGTGGGCGAACTGCAGACAGTTATGAGAAGCTTGACTGTAACATGTCTTGAAATACCTTTACTTCCTGCCCAGCACGACTTCTCTGTAAACTGCAGAGCGGTTTCTGATGAATATAAGGAACGATTTCATCAGGATGCTGCAGCCATGGGGAAGACTTTGGAGGGCAGTGAACTCCAGTTATTTTTTCAAACTATTGCTTGGCTATTACTAAGGATACCGTAGATGTAACATTCAAGGGAAAGGAGCTGATTTATAGTTTCATAAATAATTCTTCAATATGTTAGGACGGAAAGTAATCGATGGTAAAAGTGTATATGGCACTGAATATCATGTACTCTAGCTGTATCAACTCTTAATTTCATTATTAATTACAAATTAATGGATTGTTTGTGTATGTTTGATGATTTCTATAAAAAACCATAAAAAGCACAGAATTTTGCGAGATGATGTTAACTGAATTTTATAAGTTTTTGACATTATTCCAGCGATTCTTCACGTCAGGAAAACATAATAATTAATTAGTTTCTCATACTAAACATTTCTAGGGTATATTGTTACTGAAATAAATATTGACTTTATTGAAGGTATACAAGATGAACCAGAGCTCCAACGAGAGAATTTCAGAGGTGTTAGTATGGACCAAATCAAGAAAATGTGTCCATACTGCCACCTCTGAAAGTTTATCGGAGGGATTCTAATTCATCCTGTAAAACGGGACATATCTTCGTGTTTGATACAAGAGCTAAGTATTTACTGTTTTTCTTCATATTATCTATAAATAAACGAATAAATGCGAAATACAGGTAATTTACAAATATTCAAATTGTTACACATTGTAATGGGCATATAATGGACACCACAAACGAATTTACCCAAACGGGGATTATTAGTAAATTTTGCAAGGAGCCTTGT
Source organism: Schistocerca piceifrons (assembly GCF_021461385.2). Lineage (NCBI taxonomy): Eukaryota > Metazoa > Arthropoda > Insecta > Orthoptera > Acrididae > Schistocerca > Schistocerca piceifrons. The sequence continues at coordinate 432,775,959 of NC_060139.1, forward strand.
ATGCAAGGGGATCACCTAAAACGTGCACCGCAAATATTGTGGAAAGGGAAAGTGCCCTTTACGAGCGGTTTTCACAGAATGGATTGGTAATCAGGAGCTCGTTCTGTTAGCCTATAGACATACAAAGTGTCCTTGTTGCGCAAACATGCACTTTTTAAAATTGACCAATGCCTATTCACATTAACAGACTAAAGATGGGGCAAATTAGAATGTCAGTGGTTTTTGTTGCAGGATTCAAGTGTGAGTCGTTTACGAGATATCGTATTTTGAAAAGTTTCCACACCGACATTAGTTTGTGCCATTCAACCTACATAGTTGCTAGGTGCGATATTGTCATGTTTGCTTATATGCTTACAGTTTGCTACTTGCCAGTAAGGACAATTCAGTCAGTGTGAGTGGACGACGGGATTTACCAACGTAGGAAAGGCCGACATGCTCATGGCGTATGAAGAGTGTAGGAAGAATGCAGTTCGTCCTTGTACAGCGTGTGTGGCAAGATATCACAATACATGTCAACCACATCGGCAATTATTTATCAACCTCTTTAAACAGTTAGCTGAAAGTGATAGTGTAACAGCCGGCCGCGGTGGGCGAGCTGATCTAGGCGCTTCAGTCCGGAACCGCGCGACTGCTACGGTTCGAATCCTGCCTCGGGCATGGATGTGTGTGATGTCCTTCGGTTAGTTAGGTTTAAGTAGTTCTCGGTTCTAGGGGACTGATGACCTCCGATGTTAAATCCCATAGTGCTCCGAGCCATTTGAACCATTTGATAGTATAAGACCTAGACAACATAATAGAACGAAACAAGCAACGACAGAAGAGCGCGAAATTAATGTTCTTGCTGCTGTTGCAGTTGATCCGCAAGTTAGCTCCCTCACAACCGCACGAGGAAGTGCCATAGTCACTAATTCGAAAAAATTGGATATTTGTGGTAAGATCTCAAGGGACCAAACTGCTGAGGTCATTGGTCCCTCAGCTTACACACGACTTAATCTGATTTAAACTAACGTGAAGGGAAACGTACACCACTACGGGTCGACCTCGTCTGTTGACTGACAGAGACCGCTGACTGATGAAGAGGGTCGTGCATCAGGATCCACTGCAGGTACTATGACAGTCAGGCGGGAGGTGAAAAAACTTCGATTTCATGGTCGAGCGGCTGCTCATAAGTCACACATGCACACCGGTAAATGCCAAATGACGCCTCCCTTGGTGTAAGGAGCTTAAACATTGGACGACTGAACACTGGAAAACGTTGTGTGGAGTGGCGAAGCACGGTACACAATGTGGCGAACCGATGGCAAGATGTGGGTATGGGGAATGCCCGGTGAACGTCATCTGCAAGTGTGTTCAGTGCCAACAATAAAATTCGGAGGTGGTGGTGTTATGGTGTGGTCATGTTTCTCATGGAGGGGGCTTGCACTCCTTCTTGTTTTTCGTGGCACTGTCACAGCACAGGCCAACACTGATGTTTGAAGCATCTTCTTTCTTCCCACTGTTGTACAGCAATTCGGGGATGCCGATTGCATATTTCAACACGGTCGAGCACCTATTCATAACGCACGACCTGTTGCAGATTGCTTGCATGAGAATAACATCCCTGTAACTGGCCTGCACATAATCGTGATCTGAATCCTATAGAACACGTTTGGGATGTGTGGAACGCCGACTTCGTGCCAGGGCCTCACCGACCGACTTCCATACCTCTCCTCAGTGCAGCACTCCGTCAAGAACGGGCTGCCATTCCCAAAGAAACCTTCCAGCACCTGATTGGACGTATGCCTGCGAGAGTGGAAGCTGTCATCAGGGTTAAGGGTGGGCCAACACCATAGTGAACTTAATCATTACCGATGGAAGGCGCCACGAACTTGTAAGTCATTACCATCCAGGTTTCCGGGTGCTTCTGATCACATAGTGTATATCATGTATATTGTTTAGTGATGAAACCATTTTACCTAACGATCATGGGGAGGTAAGCCGCAGAAACATGCACTATTGGTCCCCCGTAAGCCGCTGAAACATGCACTATTGGTCTACTAACAGCGTTGGCTTTGTTAGCTGGAACGTGAGTGTCCATAGAGTGTAAACATGTGGAGTGGGATAATGCCAATCAGCTCATAGACCTGTTTTTCATAGACAAAACACTGAACGCGCACAAGCATCGCAGCCTCCTAAAACACAATATTCCTCGATTGCTAGAAGACGTTCTTCTTTAGACTAGGAAGAACCTGTGGTACCAACATGAGGGCTGTCCAGCACGTAGTACACATAGGTTTACAGCATGTCCAAGATTTTTTTCCAAATGTTTGGATTTGACGCAGAGGTTCTGTACATTGACCAGCCCGTTCGCAGGATTTGGCGCCTGTAGACTTTTTCCTGTTGGGAGATGTGAAAGAGCTTGTTTTCAAGGCTATACCAACTACGCTCGATGACATGCTACGATGTTTTACTGCAGCCTACTCGGACATCTCTGCTGAAATGTTAGCACGTGTCCAGCAGTCATTCTATACAAGACTGCAAGTGTGTATCGCTGCTATCCGTGGCCATTTTGAACACAACCTGTGGTGCTCAGTTGTTTCATTACTGGTCAGAATCCACATAACTAGTGTATGCACTTGTGCTGTTCCTTAATGTTACCGCAAGTTTCGGTGTGGAAAATTTTCGAAAGACAAAATGTCATAAACAACTCGCATTAGAATCCTGCAGAAAACACCATTGACGTTCTGTTTTAGCCTAATTTTAGCCTGTTAATGGGTATTGCTGCATTTAAAAAGTTTATGTTTGCACAGAAATACACTTTCTAAGTATTATTGCAATCTGCTCGTTCGCAAACAACAATAACCCCTGACTACCAAACCATTCTGTGAAAATCGCGCATCTACAGGGTGTTTCTGTAAAAGCGTCCAAAACTGTAACAGGGCACAGAGAATTCCACACTGAACAATTTCAGGCAGGAAGCAGGGGTCGGAGAAGCCAGCTTAAGAATATAAGGAAGTAACTTTGTCTACTGCTTTGTCTAGCATTACTATTTCTCAGCTTATTTACAACTGACATGCGCACAAGTTTACAGGTACTGTGCCGTTTATTTACATGTACATTTTTTTTCATTTTCTGCAAGGAAATAAGAAGCGTAAGCTTGATCACTAGGAAGTGTACCTGGCCGTCTGAATGGCCACTTGCACTTGAGGATCGGGCAAAGAGTTTCACGCGCGTTTTTGGAGAATGTTCCCTTGATTGTTCGTGAGAGGATGTGAACACAACATGATGGTGCACCGCCTCACTTCAGTGGGATGTCTGCAACCATCTCAGTGGTGTATTTCCTGGTTGCTATATTGGAAGGGGAGGTCCTATCTCACGGTCTGCGAGGTCTCCTGACCTGAATCCGCTTGATTATTTCCTTTGGGGATATCTAAAGTCACTTGTGTGAGGCCCCAGTGCATACGGAGATGTAATTATCTGGCAGAATTGTAGCTGCCTGTGATGTAATTCGAAGCACACCAGGGTGAGTCAGAATATTGTTCGCCGATGTCATGCTTCATTGAGATTGATGGCCGTTAGTTTCAGCACGTTTTGCAAGATACAGTAGAAATGGTACGTTCGTTGTGTCAATGGTGGTATTTGCAGTTAATGTAAGTAAAAAGGTACGCAGTAATGTGATTTTACTCCTATTATCTCCTTAAGCTGGCTTCTTCGACCCCAGGTACCCTACCTCAAATTGCTCAGTGAAGTATTCTCTATATCATGTTGAATTTTTGCACGCTCTTACGGAAACGCTCTATACAACACTTCCAATTCCTACAATATTTGCGGTGCAGGTATAATCCATGATTATGATGTCTTGCATTTGCAGATCCGCTGATTATGATACAGACAATAAATGGAAGGACCCGCCACAGACCTCAGGAGACATACCCCTGCGTCGCCACCAGCACCAGCGGTCGGCCGTGGTTTCCGCCGCTTATCAGCTTCACGGCGCGATGAAGTCGCTCGCTTTACGGCGTCGTTCGTTCTGTATAACGGCGCTCTGCCTCGCTAAAAGGCTATGATTTCATGTAGATGCCACCGTCTGTGAGGTCATCTATTGTGCTTCATGCTTGTGGCGTCAGTATTACAGCAGACTGTTAAACGAAGAAGATATGTACAGATCAATCGTTAATTTTACACCGAATATAAACACGGTTAAAATTTACGTCTTGAGCTATGAGTCTCCATCAAAAATACTTTTAAAGACCAGTTTTTACCAAAATTACGTAGACTTAAACTGGGTTCTAATTTTTCAATGAAGCGTTTATGAGCCGTATTTAAAGATTTCCATTATAAAGTGGACTATAATATTTTAAACCGAGGTTACTAATTTTTCCATCTTGCCTTACAGGACTTGTTCATATACAGGGTGAGTCACCTAACGTTACCGCTCGATATATTTCGTAAACCACATCAAATACTGACAAACCGATTCCACAGACCGAACGTGAGAAGAGGGGCTAGTATAATTGTTTAATACAAACCATACAAAAAAGCACGGAAGTTTGTTTTTTAACACAAACCTACGTTTTTTTAAATGGAACCATGTTAGTTTTGTTAGCACATCTGAACATATAAACAAATATGTAATCAGTGCCGTTTGTTGCATTGTAAAATGTTAATTACATCCGGAGATATTGTAACCTAAAGCTGACGCTTGAGTACCACTCCTCCGCTGTTCGATCGTGTATATCGGAGAGCACCGAATTACGTAGGGATCCAAAGGGAACGGTGCGTTTTTCTAATTTTCACTTGATTCAACTCGAAACAACTCCCTAACCCGTTCCCTGCCGTTGTAGTTGTCGCTTAGTGGGTACAAAACGTTACCGATGACGAGATGGAAATGGAAATGCCGCGTGGCTAGGGCCTCCCGTCGGGTAGACCGTTCGCCTGCTGCAAGTCTTCCGAGTTGACGCCACTTCGGCGACTTGCGTGTCGGTGGAGAGGAAATGGTGATGATAAGGACAACACAATAGCCAGTCCCTGACGGAGAAAATCTCCTACCCAGCCGGGAACTGAATCCGGGCCGTTAGAGATGACGAGATGTAGCTGCTCGATAAGTGTTTATCACGTGTGGCGCGTGGTTACTGCTCCATATTGAAAAACAGAGCGTGGAAGTGTCTTGTACGGGTCATCTCAATTTTCATAAAGAAAAACAGGTAACCAGTAGAGCAGATCATTAGTCACTTATAGCTGAGGCCTTGTACATTCTGGCGTAAAGCTAGGTCCACACAAAAAACCTAAGTCTTATGGTATTCTACGTAAAGGGAAAAGCTTTCAGCTGCGCACCTGAACTCCACTGATCAGCCAGAACGTTACGACCACCTACCTAATAGCCGGTATGTCCACCTTTGGCCCGAATAACAGCAGCGACGCGTCGTGGGATGGAAGCAATGGGGTCTTGACAGGTCAGTGGAGGGAGTTGGCACCACGTCTACACACACAAGTCACCTAATTTTCGTGAATTCCGGGGAAGGGGGCTATTAGCTCTGATGCTACGTTCTATTGCATCCCAGATGTGTTCGATCGGGTTCATATCTGGCGAGGTGGGAGGCCAACATATCAATTGGATCTTTCCACATTGTTAATCGAACCACTCCACCACACTCTTGGCCTTGTGGCTCGGCGCTTACCTTATTGAAAAATGCCACTGCAGTAGGGAAACGTGATAGTTTTGAAGAGGTGTATGTGGTCTGCAATCGTTGTATGGACACTCCTTGGCCATCATGGTGCGTTGACTGAGATCCATTGGACCCACGGATCACACGTGAATGTTTCCCAGAGCATAAGGTAGCCACAGCCAGCTTTTCCCCGCCCCGCAGTACACGCGTCAAGGGGCAGTTTCCCTGGAAGACGACGGTGTCGCGTCTTCTCATCAGCATGGCTAGAAGTTATCGGAACGCATCAGACCAGGTACGCTCTGCCAGTGCGCTAACATCTAGTGCCGAAGGTCAGGTGCCAATTGCAGTCCTAGTTGTTGATGTCGTGGTCTTCACACTGGCACATGCATGGGTTCTGGGCTGCGGATGCCCATAGTTAGGACTGTTCGGTGCACTGTGTATTAAGACACACTTATCCTCCACCCAGCATTACAGTCTTATGTTAGTTCCTCCACAGTTCTCCGCATTTACTGTTTTACCAGTCTGTCCAGCCTACGACGTTCGACATCTTCAATGAGCTCTACGTCTGGGCGTAGTTTCACTTTGGTTTCGCCACATTTCCTCAAACACCCGACCAGTCATGCATGTTTCCGAAATGCTCGTGCCGAGCCTCCGGGAGTTCACAGCTACCCTCGGTCAAGCTCAGACAGATTGCGCGCCTTCCCCACTCAACACTCGGACAGCACGCTCACTGGTACCACATGCACCGTGCGTGTGCCTGATTAGCAGTCATTCCTCTCCAGGTGACGCGGTTATTGTCTGGACGGGTTTATATCGATTGTAGGTCGGTGTCATAACGTTACGGGTGATCATTGTGCAAGTTGACTCCAGCGCTAGTCGCAAGTTGCCGGTAGGGATCTACCTGGTGAAGCTTGTTAGCCCACTCGCTCTCCCATTAGTTAACAATGTGCATCAAGACGTGATAAAAAAAATAACAAATGGTTTTTCGCTTTCTCAGTTCAACAGGTGTAACTCAGTTACAATGGTGTGGCGTAATTTTATACTAAACATGGCTCCGCAACTCGAAGAACTTAAGAATTTCGACTATGTTACCAACAGTTTTAGGATACTGTTTATGTAGGGGGAAATCCACAGGTCTACCACGTGTTCGTGTTCAGGGTAGACAGAGCATTCAACAGAGTTTTTTTCACGTAATCCAATAAGCCTACTCGTCGTGCCAGCCGAGAGTTAATCAATCTTCAAGTGTCTGTCTAACGTGTTTTGTCGCGACTTTTGTGTTTCTAATCACAGGATTCAGTTGTTAGAAACACTACCTGAAGGTAATAAAAACCAGCTTGCAGAGTTCCCTTAATTCGTTCTGAGAATGGAAACGGAAGGTAAAAATTTCCTTTCGCCTACAACGTTCAGCATGAAACTACGTTCTTCTTAAGTACCAAAGTGAATCCTCAAAACGTAAAAGTACGTGGAACACAGCAGCCCCGTACCTAGTAGATCACGAGATACTCTCCAAAGCTTCAACCGCTGTTCTCTTTCCCATAAATTACTTACGGCTCCTGTTTTTATTGAGAAAACTGCTAAAAGAGTTGCTAAACTGATCATGTTGCACATCTGACAGATTCGACAGTTGTGAAAACGAACCCAATTTGTTTCATGATACGGTGTGGAATATCACTTGCAGGCGCATGCAAGGACATTTATTTAGAACGAGATGTCTTAACCACCGATCGGTCGTAAGGAGTGCACAGATCTCACATCAGCCGCTTCACCTGCAAAGTCATCTGATATCACGCTATAGTTTCTTCTTCTTCCTCTTTTTAAAGAACTATTCTGAAAAGTTTCCATTATCTGTCTTCCCTTGCACAGCTCTGGTTGAACAGAAGCGCTACATAGGAGCAGCGGTGAACGGAATGGACAGGTATGCTCGCGAAAATATGTGACCAGGTTTGATTCTCGTCTACACGTTTGTAGTGCGTCTGGTGAGGGGTATATTCAATATTCATTACAATATGATACTAAAAGTAATAGTAAAAACTAACCCCAAGGTTGTATGTAGATGCATTTATCAGATATGATTGTAAAATCGAACAGTTTCTTTTGAAAACAAGAAAGTTTGTAGTCTTTTGTGTAAATTAAATCCAATCGAAGTTTTTATCTCATTTGAAGTACTAAATACAGCCTTGTGAAAGTGAATAATAATTTCCAGACGCCACGTACGAATGCATACTTCGCCTTTCGCTACGTTGTAGGCAAGCCGCTACTTATGCGTTCACCCGACGGAATCCTAGTAGATGGTCTGTGCTGCTTGAGTTCCATAGACGTCGTCGTGTCGCCCCCTTAGTCGTCGCAAGTTTGCAGTTCAACGGTGTACGAGTATACAGCAACAGAGTCAGAGCCAAAAACGCAGATGGCTCGCGAAGAAACTAAATTGTCAGTAAGCACATTCGTTGGTATCCACATAGTTTAATATCCCTTCCAGGTGCCACTGAGACATGTTCATTTTGTGGTATTACTTCCTACACAAATCTTCTCCAAATAGGTTCTTCATACGACAGTGAGACAACCATTCCTCAGAATACTCAGAGTACCTTTGCCGGTCAGCCGCTTCCAGATTCTTACAAAGACAAACGATGTTACACCCCACGCATCCACTTCCATACGAAATGCCGCAATGGTTCAGACACCGAGGCGAAAGGAATAGAGATCGCCGTTCGACGATCCCGATTTACGTTCTATGTGCTATCTTGAAAAAGTGTGGATCTAATAGCATGAAAAGGAGAAGGAAAAACTGTAATTGTACCAGTGGTAGTTGGGTCTGCATCACTTGTTTATAATTTCAAATAAATTTTTCTGACTGTGTTGATAAAGCGCCCATATTCACTTACACCTTCCATCAGGTAATGTACTCCATGGCCTATGTGAATAAAGGAATTTTTATTTTTCACATTACGGTGCCTAAATTTAAGAGAAACACAGAGGAAAGAAGTTGCGAAAAAATGTTCGAAGGGAATGTAAAATATTTGTTCAAGGTGTAGTAGAACATTACGTCATGCAAAAATCTTTGTTGTATTGGAGAATTTCTAATATAAGTACTGAGCCATAAACAGAAATGAGATCTTAACGTTGTAACTCCAAAGCACGTTTTGAGAAAGAAATATAAGTAAAACTGGTAACATGCACAAAAATGTGGATGGTAAGCTTATCATACAGATTTAATAGATAAAAGAAAATGCTTGGAAAAAATCTTTAATGACCATTTGTGAAATCACACGGAATTTAGCTACAACAAATCGCTGTCTCGCCGTTTATACGTTCCGTGTGCCTCAATACAGTGTTTTCCTACCTGGGATAATTTCCCCTTGATGGATGAAATGAAAACTGAGGGGTAAAAACAAAACCGTTCGATTAACGTTTACTAACCATTGTAGAGTAATTTTTATAAACCATGTCTAGTATCAAAATTTGACAGCCATTTGACATCCACTGCTAGATAAAAGATTACGCCAGTTGTGATTGTCAGCGATATGAATCAGTGTTGCTAATGCGATCTTCCAGTGTCATCTACCTTCTTTCCATAAATTTGTCTTCGGGGGCTTTTCTTATTCTTACAATCTGCAAAAGACCTTCCTTTGGCGATCTACCACTCATCTTCCTCGGCACGTTCCAGCCTATTTCCACTATTTTAACATCATTGTCATAGTTTCCTCCATTCTAATCTGTTCCCTAAACCATTTATTTGCTTTCCAGCCTCTGCCAATACTTTTCAACATTGATATCTACGCCAGTCGGTCAGTGATTCTAAAATTCTGAATGGTCATTATGTTGAAAGTTACTGTCATGAGCCGAAGCCGTTATTACAAACTGTCTGTTAACGTTCAGTTTCATACAGCTTGAAAGGTTCGTTCTGAAAATTTATTTAGTTTAACAGCAGCGCTCAGTATCAGCTTCAGTCTCCTATTTATTACTTTGATATCCATCCAGAGGTAACAATGAGTTGCCATCAGTAGTAAATTCCTAGGGTAACCATTTTTCTGATTTGGATAACTGGCTTGAGTTCTAAACGCATTTCACTGGACGAATCAGTCTTTTCAGGTGGTGAAATTCTAATCCAAGTGCAATTGCTTCGAACACACAGAAGCAACACGTTATAAACAGGTATTCGTGCAACAGAATTGGCATCATTTTAGCAAAATTTCTGTCGAAAATAGCTATTATTATTGCATCAAACTCTAAAGAAGGCCAATAGCATTTGGCACGACTTACATGTTTGAAAGTAGAGATTTAACTACAGTAGCAATGACAACAAAAGTGAGGTTTTTGAAAATGGTTCAAGTCGCTCTGAGTACTATGGGACTTAACATCTGAGGTCATCAGTTCCCTAGAACATGTTGTTGTTGTTATGGTCTTCAGTCCTGAGACTGGTTTGATGCAGCTCTCCATACTACTCTATCCTGTGCAAGCTTCTTCATCTCCCAGTACCTACTGCAACCTACATCCTTCTGAATCTGCTTAGTGTAGTCATCTCTTGGTCTCCCTCTACGATTTTTACCCTCCACTCTGCCCTCCAATACTTAATTGGTGATCCCTTGATGCCTCAGAACATGTCCTACCAACCGATCCCTTCTTCTGGTCAAGTTGTGCCACAAACTTCTCTTCTCCCCAATCCTATTCAATATTTCCTCATTAGTTATGTGATCTATCCATCTAATCTTCAGCATTCTTCTGTAGCACCACATTTCAAAAAAATGGTTCAAATGGCTCTGAGCACTATGGGACTTAACATCTATGGTCATCAGTCCCCTAGAACTTAGAACTACTTAAACCTAACTAACCTAAGGACAGCACACAACACCCAGCCATCACGAGGCAGAGAAAATCCCTGACCCCGCCGGGAATCGAACCCGGGAACCCGGGCGTGGGAAGCGAGAACGCTACCGCACGACCGCGAGATGCGGGCTCACCACATTTCGAAAGCTTCTATTCTCTTCTTGTCCAAACTATTTATCGTCCATGTTTCACTTCCATACATGGCTACACTCCATACAAATACTTTCAGAAATGACTTCCTGATACTTAAATCTATACTCGATGTTAACAAATTTCTCTTCTTCAGAAACGCTTTCCTTGCCATTGCCAGTCTACATTTTATATCCTCTCTACTTCGCCCATCATCAGTTATTTTGCTCCCCAAATAGCAAAACTCCTTTACTACTTTAAGTGTCTCATTTCCTAATTCCCTCGACATCACTCGACTTAATTCGACTACATAGAACTACTTAAACCTAACTAACCTAAGGACATAGCACACATCCATGTGCGAGGCAAGTTTCGAACCTACGACCGTTGCAGTCACGCGGTTCCGAGCTGAAGCGCCTAGAACCTCTCCGCCACCGCGGCCGATAAAAGTGAGGAACTGAGTGAACTTGTCACATGACTTCTTATGTGCAGACACGAAATCAAGTATAAAAAACTATTGTTGTAAATAAGCAAAACCACACAACCCACTAATTCATATTTTGTTGCTTTAGTGAAAACCGTAGAAAACGCTTGAGTTCTAGTTGTTAAAACTTTAACTAAAAAATATAAGTAATTTGCCACTTCAAAGATAAGAGTCTTAATTTTAGAGTGAAATATTTAACTAGATTATAAACTTTGTTTAGGGTATTAGGTAATATTTGATCTCATTCATGAGGTTGGGAACGAGTGATTTGATAGGACCAAGGTTGATATATGGTTTATCAATGGTTACGAGTACAAATAAAAAAGGAAAAAATTCCTGTTCCTGGTACAGTAGAATCACATACTCGTACAAATTTATACATTACTGCATCTTGTAAGAGTCTTATGTAGAGCTGGGTTCAAGGTCTTGTATATGAAAGCTGATTGCAGAAGTGGGCGATTTGCTTTAGTGTTATTGTAGTTATTGAAAGTTTAATTAATGTAAAAGTTATCAGATGCCAGTAATATAATCGTTAGCTGCCGCAACATTGTATCTGGAAAAAATATGATTCATGACTTGTATTCATGCTGATGTCGTGGCCGATGCCACTCGATCTGAAGTAAACAATAGTAAACCTTTTTATTTTCTTAAGTAATTTTTTTATGTTTTATATAGGATGGAACTGTCGTATTAAACAGTTCTTTTGTCACTGTGCAGCTCTGTCGTACAGTTATTTAAGTTTGTAAGCACTCTTTAGTGTTTAAGAGACCCATACCAAACGCATTTTACGAACCTTTGCCGAAATAAATAAGTCTAGTCTAGAGCATTAAAAATTAATCTGTCAGTTATTGTCGGCAATCCCGTTTCACGAGGTTGGCTCGTGAGATACGATTGTCTGCTGACTTTTTGGGTTACTTGGAGGGAACAGTCCGACGGGCTGCCCGACGCACTGTCGAGCTACGTGTCAAGACTGTATCAAGAAACGGAAGGGTCAGCATTGTATAATCATTCTGACTTTCATTTCGGTGCTTCATAACATTTCAGTTCTAAAGAGGTTGAGTTACGGTTAAAGATCTCTTTCATGAAATCTAAAATGAAATCAAACTGAATCCATGATTTTTGGGTCAAATGATCATTTGCTAGGCGTGGAATAAAAGGAAAGTATCGGAGGAAATAAATACTGGTAAGTAGAGGTGTCTTAAAATTCGTCAAGCTGCAGCACTGTTGTAGTCCAGATTAGGGAGCTTGTCTGAAAGATATGGAGAGGCAAGGATAGACTTCCGTATTAGGCCTTTCATAATCGGTCTGCGGCGCCGAAAAATTTTCGTTGTGAAAGTAAGCGGACTCTTATGCCGTCCATGCCAAGTACTTTTGTCATGTTCTTTGTGTAAGCATTTAAAAGTAATCATAACTTCGACTGTGTTGTGATATTTGAATAAAGACTTAAGACTTGGTAAATTTTCTTAAAAGTGAAGTGAATATTTTACGAGTTATTGCTTGTTTCTTGTTGTTTTTATGGGTGGCAGAAACCAGTAAATTCGCTTACAGTACGCTTTCATAAGTAGATTTTTCTCTTTCTACAACACTGAATCAGTAAATCTGGGAAGAAATCTTTGCGTAATATGTGGCAGAACTTTGCTAAATTCTCGCTAGACTAAGAAAAGATTTTGATTTCTGAACAACATTGTAACAGTAGAGTGTAGTAAGTCGAAATTGCTGTTTTATGTTTTCCTTGTATAAAACCGTGGACAAGTGTAATTATTTATGTTTGAAGAACTTAGATTATCACAGTATATTGGTGAAATCCATTTCAGGATGATCGGTCATGATCGAATTTAGCCGTCAGCAATTTACCAGGCAAATTTACCGAGTTTTCTAAATTATGACACTAACGAGCTCAGAAATACAAGACTTGTCCAGAAAGTAAGTTCCGATTAATCGTGAATTGTAAACTACGTTGAAAATCCGAAATGTGTTATTTGCGACAGTTGGCTCCACCTTCCAGCTACTTATCTACATACTCGCCTTTCCAGCTAGGACACCTGTCATACCGTTATACCATCTTTTCAATACCCTCGTCATAGAAGGCAGCCTCCTGTGCTTCCCGTCAATTCTCTACGCTCATCTATAGCTGGTTTTCTGTGCGAAACTTTTGTCCTCACGGCCAGTAGTTAACGTGAGCAGAGATGAAACACAGAGGGAGCCAATTACCGGCTGTAGTGCGGGTGATCAAACACTTCCCATCGAAAACGATGCAGGAGCATTTTCATTTCCCTTGCAGATTGCGACCGAGAATTGTCACGAAGTAGGGACCGTATGATAGTTCTGTAATGTGGGCTGCATAACATCAGGCGATATCACTCACCAGGACCTCATACTTGGTGGGAGACACTATTTTCTACGCATCTTTATGTGCTCACCATGCTCTCAGAACTGAAAAGAGCGAAGTGATGCAACCGACAGGGATACTAGAGACACTGTCGAACATATATGTGCAAAGCTTTATTAAATTTTAATAGTGGTTTCCATTTCTTGACCGTTCGGAACTTACTTTCCGAATGTCTCTAGTATAATTGCCAGAAAGGAACAATTGTATTGAAACCATGACACTGAGTGTAGAGTAACTAAAGAAGTGTATTAGAGCATTTGGTAGAAAATTGATGAATTCCTTAAAGAAATTTAATTACGTAGATTCTACGAAGAAGAAACTGCAAATTACAGGTAGGGCCCTAGAAACGAGCCTGCAGTAGGAAGACATACAGGGACAGTGTTTCCTTCCTGTGCTTTTTAGTTGTCGTTACCAATCGGATGTGTGCAGTGGAAGGAATTGGTGATTTTGTAGTTAGAGAAATAATGGACAGACAGTGTGTTGAGAACGTCAACGTGTGGGGGAAACGGGACCCGCTATACTTTTCTCACATGAACGCCCGCGAAGAGCTGAGGTGTGTAGGGAATGGAGACTAGTGAATAAATTTCAGAACTTGCAAACTGTGTTGTCACTGACAGAAGCAAATGGCCGTTTATGTCCCAGCTCAACTCAAAAAATAGACAATAGTGTAACATGTAATAGTAATGCAAATGAGCGCAGCGGGAGGGGTATTTGTTGGTTAGAGGACAAGGGCAAAGAAGAATTATGTGCAAAAATTAACACGTTCTGAAGGACGATAAGAACATTCTAAAGCGAATACTAACACATTCTGCAGTTTTAACTTAAAAGTAAGATGATGTCATAATCACATTGATGACACAGCAAGTACCGGATGTTTTATTGTGCACTATGCAACAGAATTAAAGGCTCATTTCTTTGAAATCTCGCAAATGCCTCCAATTGCTCAAATGTGCGTGCGACCTTCCAAAAAATGTGGCCTCCTGCAACATCAACCTCAGGCTCGACCAAGACTCAAACAGTAAGGTGTCGACACATGCGGAAGAGGGCCACAGCTCGGAAGTTAATGTTACGTGCAAAGTTGGCTAATTACGTCACATAAACACAAAATTTCACCACAGTTCTGCTCAGTGCCGCCGCGGACTTGTCACACAATCGGAAGGGTGGTCACACATTTCATCGCCTTTTTTAAATATCTTTGCGATGGAAGTCACAACCGTAACTCCCAGTGCTAAAATCACGTGATTTTCTTAAAAGTCGACGAGGAAAGCATACGATACACCGCGAGTCATAAACAGCAGTGTGACACAAAAGACGCCAATAAAAGCACCCCTTTCCCTGGGACGTTGATTCACTCATATTTCTCGGTCAAAAACTGCAGTTCACAGAGCGATAAGCAACAGGAAGACGTTGTTGAAAATCTTTGAAAGTACTGACACGCTCGGGCGTTCAAATCCTTCTGTAAGGACATTTTACGGCTGCATTTCCATTGAACGTGATCGCACCCCTTTGAGGCGCAGTGCGACTGCAATTTTTGCACTCCTGTACTGGTTGGAACCACTATGGATCGTTCAAAACCATTCGGCGCCATTGGAACGTGATCCAAAGCAGCTAACAGTGCCTATGCTTCTTATGTCCTACTGTGGCGTGATCACCGTCGAGATGGCAAGGACGGGGAAGGGGGGTGATGTTGGACAAAGGGGTGGGGGGTGGGGGCTGGGTGTGGATGACATTGACACATGCTTAAAAAAATGGCAAAAGGATCCCCCTAGTCGGCAAAAACCTCGGTGACACCTCTCCACCTTTATTGAGAATTTTGAAAACTGAACGTGTGGAGAGAAAACGTTTAAAGTACTCCGATGCGCCAGAAGACAGGCAACTGGAATCGCAGGGGTGTGAAACGGTTGACTACATGCAGGCGCCCTGGACTACTTTACTGGTTGTCTCTGTACACGTTCATTTTTAAGATTCTTAATGAAGGTGGGGTGTGTCACAGATGGTTTAGCCGAAGTGGGGTCTCAGAGGGACTCTTTTCCGTTTTATTCACACATCTGTCATAGTCACACCTCTCCCTTATCACGCCACAGAGGGCGTGGAGTGCTGAAACAGCAAACATACTCTTTTCTTCATTGGATCACGATCACATTTCATCGAATGGCTTTGAGCCGTCGACAGTGGCGCCAACCTCTATACTAGAGCAAAAACTTCGTTGATCCTGCACTCGATAAGAGTGCGATTAAGTGCAGTGTCCTGAGCGCAGGGTTGAAAACGCCGAAGCTTTTGAGCAGTGTCAAAGGTTGTCAAGAACGTCTTCCTCTAGCTCATCGCACTGCGCTCTCTTGTTTTCGATGGCGAAATGTGCGGAAACTCTATCCCCACGGAAAAGGAGGAATTCATTGAGGGGCTTTACACTACAGACTGCGACCCTTTCACCAGTTCTGAGCGACGGTGTGTCTGGATTATTTTCCCCGGCGAGGTATATGTAAGAGGTGATGTGATGATGACCACACCGTGTGAGACGTCGACAGTGACGTGAGATGTCCACGGTGACACTGCGCAGAGCTGTGGTGAAATTTAGACCGAACGTGACGTCATTAAACCACATTAACTTCTGAGCTGTGGACTTCTTTTCTAATGCGTCGACAAATTGTTGTTTGAGGCGACGTCGAGCCCGACGAGGGTGATGTCACAGGCCGCCATGCTTGTGCCCCATTACATAGGAATGTTGAACTCTACTTTGAGGCAAATTTCAAACTTATGCGTCGCAGTGGGAGGTAGTTACGACGTTTCAAAGTAGTGATCCTTTAAATCTGTTGCGCAGTGTAAGTAAATTGCCTTGTTGCTAAGCGTATTAGTAACCTCTGGCTGTTGGTAATTTAATCAGTCTGCACTATAGATTCCCTATCAATTTTACTTTTGAGTTGGTAATAGAAAATATAGTTATTTGGAGGTACATAATACTGGCGACACTGACGTGTACTCTGCACTATTGAACGCCTCTCAGTAGCTTCCTCTCTGGTGAGAACTCCTACACCGCCAAAAGCACATCACAACTTTGCGTCGCTGTCTCCGATACTGCTACGTCATCGTGATGGGAAGTGTCGCTGTAGTAAAGTGAGCTGGTCAGTCCGCTAAGTTGTGGAGACTTGGCCGCTTGATTTGGAGCAGCCTGCACAGCAGCAGCAGCAGCAGCAGCAGCTAGCGGTCAGCGGGCAGCTGGCAGCCACGTCGGCAGAACGCGGCCGAAGCGCCGGCGGCAGCCCGGCCAGAGTTCATCTCGCTGCCTGCTGACGCCGCGCGCCGCAGTAAACGCCCGCGCGCTCGCTGCCCTGGCTGCCGGCATTCGCCTCTCCTCGCCTCAGATTATCCCTCCCACCCTTGCCCGCCCTCGAAGAGTAGCAGCAGACCAGCAGCGCTCGTTCCAAGAGTTATGGGAGCAACACTGTCGTACGGTCGCTTTAGGATCTTACAGCGACTGTCCACTGCAAGAAAAACGGATCGTTCATCAAATATAGAGTCCGCCCTTGGTAGCTGAAGGGTCAGCGCGACAGACTGTCAATCCAAAGGGTCCGGGTACGATTCCCGACTGAGTTGGAGGTTTTCTCCGCTCACGGACTGGGTGTTGTGTTGGTCCTAATCATCAGCATTTCATCCCCATCGACGTGCAAGTCGCCGAAGTGGCGTCAAATAGAAAGACTGGCACCAGGCGAGAGGTCTACCGAACGGGAGGCCCTCGTCACACGACATTATTATTATGAAATATAGGGAGTGTCCCATTTCCAAGAGGTCGTGCTATCGAGCAATTGTCTTCAAAATACAATTTATAACTCGTTACAGTCACATGACAGAGACACTAACTAAAGTAGTTGCCCCTGAAAGAGATCGTACGTTATCCACTACCCTAAACAAAGTCTGGAACCTCATTAAACGTTTCACTCCATACAGTTAACACTAGTATCTTTGAAGCGATAATATATTTATAATATTTAGTTAATCGTCTAACAATTGAAGACGGCCGCTGTGGCCGAGCGGTTCTAGGCGCTTCAGTACGGAACCATGCGGCTGCTACGGTCGCAGGTTCGAATCCTGCCTCGGGCATGGATGTGTGTGATGTCCTTAGGTTATTTAGGTTTACGTAGTTCTAAGTCTATGGGACTGATGATCTCAAATGTTAAGTCCCATAGTGCTTATAGCCATTTGAACCATTTGAACCATCTAAAAATGGAAGCTCACCCGTTTTCTACATTTTTCAGTAAACCAAAAAATAATAAGTCAGTGTGTAACGTAGCAAGTTATTATGAGATGACATTCGTGGCAGTAAGGCACGCAGCCGTTTGGTGCGGTGGCTGCAGGAGGGCTATGGCTTTTGTCGCTTTGCTTACAGCGCAGCTGACGCTGCCTGCCGTGAGAACTGCACAGCGTTAGTCAATACGAAGATTCATGTCCTCTAAGAATCTAAATAATAGTTATTATCCGATTTTCTTCAAATTTGGTACACAGCCTTTTGTTATTAATGGAATGATGCTGTCAAAATTTCAGATTTTTATTTATTACAGTGGTGGAGGTAAAGAAAATTACCTTAAATATCATAAAACCAATTATTGTTTTTTAGAACCATGTTAGGAACACATACAGACTGACTTGCATTATCATTTCAAGTCATTACAAAGATACCAGGGTACCCGTGCATAAAAATAAATTAATTAGGATTTTCTTTTCTATCACGTTAGTCACTGTGAATTACGTAATACAAAAATCGTTCAAAATTATAGTTTGATTATATATTGTTGTGTGAGTTACTGAGAATGATTGAGAGAGTGTATTTGATACATAGTTTAAAACATAATATGTCATTTTTCACAAAACCTTGTACAAATCGACCGTGGGATAGTTGCGGTGCAACCATGATTCAGACGACGTATGTCGGTGTGAGCTTGCTTTTGTATAAAAGCAGCCAGAATGAAAATTAGAGGCGAGATAAGTTTATTTATCAGTCTGAAGAATAATTCGTACTTCCCTTATTTTGATTAAACAATATACTAGAAACTGAAGTTATAATGACGTTAGGTGCTATCAGATTATTGATTGGGTAAGGCAAATTTTGCCACGAGAAGGATCTGGAAGGAACATTCTGATTGGTCGTTTGGATCAACAGCCAATCAGAACTAAGCTGTTAAAGAATAAAGTGGAGTGGGCAGTGAGTAGAATATTTCGAGAGAGTCACTTGCTAACCGGCCTACGGATAACACCATGTTAGGTAGCTCCGTAAAAATACTCTGGAAAATGAAGAAACAGTGACCTAATTGCGGTTCGGAAACCTCGGGACTGAAGCGACTGGAGTTACGAATATTTTAATGAAAGTTTGGTGTTTCTAAATTAAATAGTTTGAAAGTTATGATCTTGTGAACTTTCTGGTCGTTGTAACAATTCCGCGTGGCAAGTTTCGTGCTCTGTACGGAGTACTTTGGCGAGCACTTCTTTCGAAGAAGACCACTGAAACAACCGAATGTTTAACTCGCGAGTAACTGTGGGTCTGTGACTGTTGGAACGTGAAAATTATTCGGATGGGACTTGCAAAAATTCTGGCTGCTTTTCGAGCGAAACTACGTTGCACATACAGTGAACCTTGAATGAAAGCGCATTGCCATATTAAATACGGACTTGATAGCCATTTCATGTGTTTCCACATGAATAAAAAGCAGATTCAATCTAATTTTAAGTGCTTTCTGCAAGTAGACTGCATCCTCCGGACGCCCGATTTTTTAAAAAAATGAACTTTCAGGAACTGACTTGTAACTCAAGTTACGATTCCTCTGTGTGGTAGGTATTAGGTAGTGGTTTCATCAACGCTGCTTTACATTGTCTAGCACGTATATGCTGCTATAGAGTGAAGGGACGTCGGAAAGAAGCATATCGAGGTATGTGGACTTTCGATCAGTGAAAGAGAGAATGTAGACGACCACCCCACTCCACCGCAAGTGGTGTGTTTGGATCTTCTTATTTCTAGCAACTTTCTTTTTATACTTAGTTTCCTATCCGCCATTGCACATCGGATGTCATGTACCAAGTACACTCGGTTCTTCACCTTTGTTTCCATTTCCACCGTATCTAAAACTACTTTCACATCTGTAAATCGTGGAAAGTGTATCCGGTGTTCTTAATAGTTTGTCCCAGTAATAATAGTTATTTACGACAGACGTTTGCTAAAACAATGCCGGTTCTGTTGTATGAAAATCTGCCTACAGTGCGTTGCGTTTGCAACGCCGAATAAATTGTACTTTGGCCGAAATTTCATCGCTTGAATGTGTTGCCTTATCCAGAACTCAGGCTAATTATCCAAATCTGAAAAATAGTTACTATTTTAATTTAACACAGATGGCAAGTGATTATTGCCTCTGGATGGACTCAAAAGTAATAAAGAGAAGACTTAACCTGACATCGAGGGGTGCTGGTAAACTAAATAAATTTTCATTATGAACCTTCCAATGTGTACGAAACTAAACCTTAACAAACAGTTTTGACTCATGGCAGTAAGAAGAGGTCTTCTACACGAAGGCCACTCGAAATCTGTGGGTGGCTCATCGACGGGTGTGGAGATCCATGCTGCAAATTACTGGCAGACATAGGAAAGCAAATAAATGGGTTAGGGAACAGATTGGAGTGGGAGACAACTAGCCATGTTAAAAATGTTAAAATTGGCTGGACAATATCCACTAAGATGAGTTTTAGGTGGCCAAAGGAAGTTCTTTTCTGGATCAAAAGAAGTAAGAAAATCCTGAGAAGGCAAACTTACGGAAGGCAGGTAGATAATATTGGGAGCTGTGCAGGAGCAACACTGATTCGTATCGCTGAAAAGATTGTAATGCTTGAAAACATCTGGAGGAGTCTGTTATCTAGCACTGGATGTCCAACGGCTATAAATTTTCATAAATACGTATATACAGACACTCATTTCCAGCAGTCACAGTCGCTGGAGACCACGCGTTGATCCTACAGACTGCTTCCAATCCTGTTTTGTGCTCCGTTCCTGCAGGTGTATTTCATCCCCAGAGAATCTTCTGTTCTTCAGTTTCTGTAGGTGCGCTGGTTTGTTGCATCGAAAGGTAGGTTTCCTCTTTATTCTTCCTCATTCTCCTCCTATCTCGTTTGTTTAAAATCAGTTCTCATATCTTCCTCATTACATTTCTTTCAAAAATTAATAGTTTTTCCGTTTCTCGATTAGTCATGCTCCAAATTCCTCAGTCAAACAGGACTGCTAGGCATATTGCTGTGCTATGTATTCTCATTTTACTGTTCGTTAATATTGATTTTGAGCTGAACATCTCCCTCAGGGAATACATGTATCTTACTACCCACTGCTTTTCTTTCCTTGATGTATATTTCTACACTGTTGTAGCTAGGAAAGGGAGATCCCAAGCATCAGAACTGGTGAACTCTTTTGAATCTCAATCTATCTCAACAAATTCGTTGTGCTCTTGTCCTCTTCCAAGTTGCATGAATCACGTTTGATCCCCATTCACCTTTAGCGCGTCTTTCTGTGCGTAATTGTCCATGTTATGGTAGGCACATTTCTTTAAATTGATGGATCGAGTCACTTAGTAGTACTATACCATGTATATATGTGAGGCAATTGAAGTTATCATCCATCTGTACTTCATCGCACTTCTGTTGCGCACATTAGCTTATTACCTTCCCTAAAGGACCAGTACGCATGACAGTGCTTCCCCTTGTCTGAGACTCTCTCAATCTCGAACATTTCTGACGTGAACCGTCGGAAACGCAGTGCTATTCTTCACCCATCCATTCAGGGTTGCACCATTCTCACTAGCTCCTGAAGCCACGCAGTACGCTAGTAGACTGTATAGGCTATTCTTATGGCTGTAGTCGTATGCACGTTGGAAATCGACGAACAGACTGTAGACATCTTCATTATATTGTCAGTGTTTTTCAAGCAATTGTCCTGGGGTGGAAATGTGGTCCGTCGTCAATCACTTTCGTCGAACTCTAGTTTTGTATTCCTGTATATTGCTGTCTATGAATGGTT
The DNA here is from genome assembly GCF_021461385.2 of Schistocerca piceifrons. Lineage (NCBI taxonomy): Eukaryota > Metazoa > Arthropoda > Insecta > Orthoptera > Acrididae > Schistocerca > Schistocerca piceifrons. The sequence goes on from NC_060139.1 coordinate 432,797,471, forward strand.
GTAATTTTATGAGTATGAGGAAAGACGGTACCTTGTAGGATACATTCAGCTAGCTGATACCTCCGCAGTTGCCACACTCCATTTTACTCTCGTTTCATACATTGGGCTTATTATGACCAATTTACATTCTTCTGGAAATGTTTCAATCCTCCATATCAACTGGATCAGTTTCTATATCTCTATGAGCAAGATTAATTCTCCTGTCATTCTGACCTCACCTAGGTCTTTGTTGTTTCTGGGTTCTCCGATTGAAATCTTCACGTCTTCATCAGTCACGTCCCAGTCTTCTTAATCTCTCCTTCCTTCCGTGGTGTCTTCAGGTAACATCTCATTTAGTTTTAACCCCTCAAAAAATTTTATTTTACCGTTCAAGGAGTAACTATTGAACTAGATGGAACATAATTGCAACGTATATGGCCGGAAGCACAGCAGAAAAGAGACATACAAACTGAGCACAAGATTTGTGCAACTATCAACACTACGCTAAAATGAGGAAATCGTACCATGTATGTACCCACATGCGGTTCGACAGCCTTGTAACTTATATGCTTGTATACAAAAGAGCAACAGCAACAGAAACAGTATCGTGATGAGGAAAAATGCTACTTGTAATAGCGTATATGGTCTCCAGGGATAGATACGTACTTCTGTTGATCCAGCATGTGGTCATGCATTGTCTTACTGAAAAATGGCATCAGGGGTGTTGTGGAGAAAGTGTGTGGCTGCGGATAGCAGAATGTCAAACACGTAGGTCTCACTGGTCACAGTGCCCTGGGCACTCATTAACTGTGATTTGTGGTTGTACCTACCAGCACCTCACATCATAAGCGAAAATTGTAGCGAAATGCAGGAAGATCTGCAGCGGATAGGCACTTGGTGCAGGGAGTGGCAACTGACCCTTAACATAGACAAATGTAATGTATTGCGAATACATAGAAAGAAGGATCCTTTATTGTATGATTATATGATAGCGGAACAAACACTGGTAGCAGTTACTTCTGTAAAATATCTGGGAGTATGCGTGTGGAACGATTTGAAGTGGAATGATCACATAAAATTAATTGTTGGTAAGGCGGGTACCAGGTTGAGATTCGTTGGGAGAGTCCTTAGAAAATGTAGTCCATCAACAAAGGAAGTGGCCTACAAAACACTCGTTCGACCTATACTTGAGTATTGCTCATCAGTGTGGGATCCGTACCAGATCGGGTTGACGGAGGAGATAGAGAAGATCCAAAGAAGAGCGGCGCGTTTCGTCACAGGGTTATTTGGTAACCGTGATAGCGTTACGGAGATGTTTAACAAACTCAAGTGGCAGACTCTGCAAGAGAGGCGCTCTGCATCGCGGTGTAGCTTGCTCGCCAGGTTTCGAGAGGGTGCGTTTCTGGATGAGGTATCGAATATATTGCTTCCCCCTACTTATACCTCACGAGGAGATCACGAATGTAAAATTAGAGAGATTAAAGCGCGCACGGAGCCTTTCAGACAGTCGTTCTTCCCGCGAACCATACGCGACTGGAACAGGAAAGGGAGGTAATGACTGGCACGTAAAGTGCCCTCCGCCACACACCGTTGGGTGGCTTGCGGAGTATAAATGTAGATGTAAATGTAGATAAGGCCTTGAGTTGGCGCTGTAGGTGTTGTGCGGATGCAGTCACTGTGATGCCGCTCCCCTGTCGGCGGCGAACCAAACTGCAGCAACCATTTTCAAATAAACGGAACTTCGATTTGTGCGAAAACACTCTCTGATACCATTCCTGTCCACAGCGAAGTCGTTCCATACGCCATTGCCGTCTAGCATGCTTCTGCACATTCGCCAGAGGTAGGCGGAGGACGACGATCACGTAACCCATGCCGTAATAAACGGCGACGAACTGTCACCCCTGACAGTGTACGATGTGTTACCGTGCTCCACAGATGCGCCAGAGCCGAGGAGGACGCAGTTCTGTCCTGAAAAGGCATTCGGATGAAGTGTCGCGGAATATAGTGTGGGTTGTGCGACCAGAGCCATCTCGTCCACGGGCCTCCGTGAACCATTCGGCACACACCTGCCAAAACACTTCGTCCCCCACAAACATCAATTTCCCGGATGGATGTAATACATTCTCTCAAGCCTTTCTCTTGCAAACTCACTGATTTGATGGTACGGTTCACGCATATGTCTGCAAGGCATCCTACCCGACTACACAAGTCACACTGATCTGTTATCTCCGGTTTATGGCACGAGAGCCGCAGGCACATTTCACCGGTAGGTGGTGTTTCGCCGCGATATCGATTTTGACCTCTAACCGCTTGCCATCATGGTTCAAATGCTAATAATTTCTGCAGAGCATACTAATCTGCACGTCCTGTGAATACGAACATCCTATCTCAAGTCATTCAAGATGTTCTGTCTTTTCTGAACATGAGTGTACTTTGAGGAAAGACATTCGTCTTCCCTCAGACCAAGAATTAAAAATTTATTTTCGCTGATTCTCCTATCAGCTTTTGACATTAACGTGTGCCATTCATAAAAGTTTGTGCTGAGAAGCTGTACGCCATACCTTTTTTGTAACTAAGCGTTTTCTGCAAACCACACTCTATAAGTTTACAGACGATGCTGTTGCCTACAGGAAGGTTGCAACACCAGAAGTTTCTAGGGAAACGCAGAATGACCTGGAAAGTATCTATGGCTGATTCAGGGGCCAGCAGTTGACCCTGGACTTAAATAAATGTAACATATTGCACGTAAATAGATGAAGAAGCATATTCCTATTCGATTACAGTGGGATGTTATTTTAATACAATTGAACTAAATTGTCAACTTCGCTTAATTCGGACGAGGAGTGATCGTGGACACGACCCCACAGTAAATACAAATAAATTGCACACATTTATTTAACAATAAATTAAAAATAAATCTCTAAGTTAGAACAGGTAAATGTACCGTATCATAACTTGTACAGTGTACAAAAATTTCATATGACACTGGCGTTGTATGTGGAACGGTCGGCGTGGCTTTCACAATCAAACGGTGCCTACGATCTCCCTGACAGGTGCCTTGACACATACATTGACAGATACAAGATTCAGAGAAGTTTAAGACACATATACAATCATACCAGGACATAGCACTAATAGAGAAAATGGTCAATAACGCCGCATTTCAAAAACCAGGGCACTGCTTTAAAAGGACCATAACTCACTCGGTCAATCTTGCTGTAATAAAAAAAAACTACAATTAATAAAACTTAGAAATCAGTAAACGAACCATACAATACTCGCTAAAGGAACTACTGGCAATAGTGCCGTGGTTTTTGAAGGGAAATTAAAATTCTTTAAATAGGAAAATCTTATGAAAGCTTTCTTCAAAACAGTTCTCAAAATATTACTGCGAAGCAAATTAAAACCCTAAGGTTAGACAAGTTAAAACCTATTAGTTCTTATCAGCATATCCAAACGAGTCAGAATTTACAGCCTAGGTAGAATCTTTCGGTAAGACTTCCATGAAAACACGAGTGGTGACTATGGGAAAACTAACGTTACTAAAATAAGTGAGCCAGCAAATGAGTAATTTAAAGCATCACTATGAACAAAACACCTAACGAAACACCAAGCGAATTTTCTGCCATTATTAAAACGTGGACAAAATTCGTAAGCAAGTGGGCGCCTTATATCTGCTGAATATACAACACTCCTTGAGGGATATACGATGGATTTTTAAGCGTAAATAAATGTTTTTGCCGATTTGTATATGCCTCTGAACCCAGCACCACCCCTCTAATTTCCAGTTCCGCTGTTTTCCTGAAAGATCTAAATTTACAATAAAACCTTTTTATAGAAAGGGAGAAAGGAATAATTTACATATTGACAGACCTCTCTATAATACCGGTACTGCAAAACTTTTTAATAAGGCCGAATAGAAATGAGGGGAAACTCACCTCAGCGTACATCGTTCGTTAAGAGGCTCAGAGTGTGGTTTCTGGGGTGGCGTGACGATATCTTAAGCGATTTACTCCTGTCGGTGTGAGGCACATAATAAGTTGAATGATTAGCAGAGAACTGCGGTTATCTTCTTTGAATTAACAAAAGCATTTGATTGGAGGATCAACCCATGGAGTATAATGTAATCAGGAGAAAACTGATCAACGGCTGATTTCATTTGCACGTACGGCAGAAGGTTCCTGAGTGAACAATAAGGTAGCGCACCTACAAAGTGAAGTACGGCTGTAGAGTTCTGCTCTTCGTCCGCTGCTTTTATTTACGGACATTGTTGATGTTCTATTAAAACTAAAAGACAAGAAATTTTTTTCTGTTAGCAGGTCTCACAAATGTCGTGAAGTATGCGGAAAGTAACGCGAAACAAATAGCAAACGCGAAAACGACCATCACTTGCCTGCAGCAGAATCTGCTTCATGGCTGAAGACAACAGCGTGCTGTCCCATCTTCCAAGTGATTCTCTGACGGCAACGGTCGAGCCATACACGCGTCGATGCTGTGGCTTCAGTGGAAGACGGGGTAGAAGCGTGCGTGTGCCCGTAGTCCCACTGCTAATTACATGTTCGTAGCAATTCTTGTTGACACGCCTGGTATCATAAACCCTCTTATCTGTGCTATGGAAGCCACTTGTGCCCTTACTATACGAAGACCCTGGCGGGCGTCTGAGCTACGAGGACGTCCAGTATCTCGTCTATGAGTGTGAAAATGTTCACGTGACCACTGATACCAACACCGTTACACAAATGACGCAGCACATCCAACTGTGACAATTCTCCGAAAGGACCACCCCGCCACTCGGTAGGCCTCATTTTGCCCCTTTCCAACTCACTCAGTTGGCTGTAGGAAGCCGGCCGCGGTGGTCTAGCGGTTCTAGGCGCGCAGTCCGGAACCGCGCAACTGCTACGGTCGCAGGTTCGAATCCTGCCTCGGGCATGGATGTGCGTGATATCCTTAGGTTAGTTAGGTTTAAGTAGTTCTAAGTTCTAGGGGACTGATGACCACAGATGTTATGTCCCATAGTGCTCAGAGTCATTTGAACCATTTTTTGGCTGTAGGAATCACGAGTCCATTCCGTGGCGCTATTGCTTGCTTACTTCAAACGTTTGCACCACATTTAACCTTCTGACTGTGAGAATTCCCTATCAAAACTTAGACACAGATGGCTCGCTGGTAGCTATGTCACTACGCTATCTTTTGGCATACGACGTTGAAACTATTATCAGTAAGTCTACCATCCCCCGTATGGTGTATTCCGTCATTGGATCAAAATCGAATTCGTCTTGTTCCGCAGTATATCACGGCACCTAAAACTGGGGTACTCCAACAATCCATCGATTTCATCACGTTAAGAACAACATATTGAGTTTTCAGAAATTCGTGAATCCATCCACAGGTGTGACTCGATACTGGATAAAACGTATGTTGTTCACTAAACGACAGTGCCCTCTCGAAGACAAGGAACACGGTACGGAGCCCTCTGGAAGTCTAGGAGCACGGTATCAATGATGGCGCCTTTATCGATTTTATAAACACAACGAGCTGTGTTTGCAAAATCTCTGTTTACACAACCCATGTTGGCTTTTATAGAGGAGATTTTCTGTCTCCATGGATATCATAATGCGTGATACAAAATAGGTTCCATAGTTCTTTAACAAGTTGACGTCAGTGATATAGGTCTATAATTATGGACGTCAATTCGGCTACCCTTCTTGAAAACCGGAATGACCTGTTCATTTTCCCTTCGTATGATACAATTCCTTGATCCAGTGAACTACGGTCATTATTGCTAGAAGGAGTGCTGTGTATCCAATTTAATTTTCTGTTAACACGTAATTTATAAATCTTTTTATGACTTTTGAGAATGTTATCGTAGAATCAGCCGAATGTAAGAAACCTACTCTTTGACTCCAACTCTCTATATCTTAAGTGGCACTGATTACAGCTAGTCAGAATTTCAATCCGGCGTTACTCGCAGTATAGGATAGATGGGACATTGTGATATGCCTACGCTGTAAGCTGAAATTCAGAGGTAGTTCAAATTGCTCTGAGCACTATGGGACTCACCTGCTGAGGTCATTAGTCCCCTAGAACTTAGAACTAGTTAAACCTAACTAACCGAAGGACATCACAAGCATCCATGCCCGAGGCATGATTCGAACCTGCGACCGTAGCGGTCTTGCGGTTCCAGACTGCAGCGCCTTTAACCGCACGGCCACTTCGGCCGGCCTCAGACATGATACGTTTTGGACTGGCAATCATTAAAACAGAGGCGTTTCTCGTTGCGATGGGATGTTCTCATGAAATTTAAATCACCAGTTTTCTCCTCCGATTGCGAAAACATTCTGTTGGCACCCACCTACATAGGGAGAAATGATCTTCACGATAAAATAAGAGAAATCAGGGCTCGTAAGGAAAAATTTAAGTGCTCGTTTTTGCCGCTCGCCGTTCCAGAGTGGAACGGTAGAGAGGCAGCTCGAAGATGGCTCGTTTAACCCTCTGCCTGGCACTGTATTGTGAATAGCAGAGTAATCACGTAGATGTAGACGAAATTCTTCAAAGTTGCAGTTGAATTCGTAATTAATTCTTTTCCAACGTACTGACACTTTTCAAATTTCACATCGGTTCCTTGTCATGCGACATGGGCTCCGAGCACCGAATTGGAGTGCTGCGAGTAGTCAGCCGAATTTGGTGATGGTAGCGAGAGATTAAAAGGCAACATGCGACGTCGGAAACTGCAGGTCGGGATTGTACACAGGGTAGGTAACGTCAGCCAGTGTATGTGGTTTCCGAGCACATGCCGATGGAGCAGGGCAGGGCGTGTGTCTGCATGTGAGTCGTAGTTAACATGGTGTGCTTTTATGGGGAAGTATCCATGGTATTCAACAGTACCTACTTGATCATCGGCTGCTACTGAACCGATGGCTATCCTATACGGTAGAAAAACTGGTTGTAGCGCATATCTAAACTCACAGTCAGACGGAAAAGTTGGAAATTATAAATACTGTACAGACATAATAAGGGAGATGAAAATCTAATAGCCATGGGTGACTGGAATTCGGCTGTAGACGAAGAATGAGTTAGGAGATAACATGTGCTTGGCTGCAGGAAAGAGAGAAAGAGAGAAATTTCATCCAGTAATAGGGAAAACTCTATTCAGGAAGCACGAGATACGAGAAGATTTCATTTAAATTACATCATGGTCAGGCAGAGATCCCAAAACCGGATACTGGATTGTAAGGAGTACCCAGGAGCAGATACGCAAGGACAACCTCTGAGTGCGAGGTCGCAAGTTCGAGCTTTAGTAAGGCTCATTTGAATGTGTTGTGTTAAGAATTATTAGTAGAAAAATATTAGCTACTGATGACTTATCATGTGCAAGAGCGTAACAGAAAATGAGTGTCCAGGACGTGTGGAGATAACCTTCTGTGGGATGTATGTACTACACTTCACAAAATGGACACGGTCAACATCCAAGAAGTGGTAAAACAGATTATTAACTTGCACCATGAAAACCGGATGAAAATGACGCTCAATAGTGATCACAAAAGTTCGCAGTATCAAGATCGAAGGCGAGCTCCTTGGGAGCTACAAACTGTGCTGGACGTTCAGCTAAGTATCCTCTCTTAAAAGATGCAAACAGATATTGATGTAATGGGGTTATTAGAACTGATAATATGTGATTACATGCTACCGAATGCGAAACAATATGTCTTGGATCTTATCGTGAAACTGGCTATCTTTTAAGGCATAGCTGCGGGTACTACGACAACATATTTTATAGCCACCGAAAAAAGCAAACATTCAGAGCATGAATATGTCCATTGGCTCAAGGTGGTATGAATTTCAATGTCACACTCTTTTCAGGAGGGAAAGTTTGCTCTAAAGGAGTATGGTTTTTATACGCAGACGACGAATCAGTCAAAAGCAAGTTCGCCAAAAGCAGTGTTCATACCATAGTTGCAGTTCTCTCACTCCCATTTTCATACTCTTCCTTGCTGTGACGAAAACAGACCCTACTGCCCTTGCAAAATCACACACAGATGGAAGAATCGCAGGGGACAGAGCACCTCAAATTTCTCGCAGCACTATCTATCACTTTCCAGCCGATTTACCATCCAGGTTGACAGTCGGAATAATTGTATACGAATGCATTAAGGGACTGAAGTTTGTCGATTTTGCTACATCTCTCTTGGTACCTCTAATTTACAGGGTTCCTTTCACATGCATTTCAGCCCCGATTGCTCGTAGCTGAAAACAAATTCCTTGCTGAACGATGGGATAAGTTTGTTAATCTCATCTATAAAATTTCGGGCGGATTCTGCAGGTTTCTGTGCATCGTCAGGTTGACGCTTTGTTTGAAACTTGGTTATCTTACGTCTTCCATTACTGTAACACTGTTTGAAGTCATACGACCATCCACTGCGTCTCTTGAAATCACTGCAATCTATGTCGCGCACAATTTGGTGTGCATAATGTTGTAGGTCACTGTCATGAATGTCGTGCAAATTGTATCGAGCATCCTTGAAACAAAGAAACATAAGTTTTTGTAGCAAGTGCGCCTTATCCTCCCTTGAAAACCGTAATTTTTCTTATGCACTATATCACCATATTGCTGCGGACTTATTCAAAATCTGTTCATAATTGATTTTTCACTGTGCTGAGTATCATCTTCCATGTAAGTAATTACGTTTAGTACTCGCTTCTTGGACAACGTTTATCCTTTCCCACGTTTCACTGGAGACGGGATTTGTGGTTCCCTGCCCGACAAGGATGATGAACTGCATGGCTACACATCTGTTCAATATCACTTTCACATGTTAACACGTATCGTCATCATCGTTCTCCTAATGTAAGTTGTACGAAAATTAAACGTATACGATACCACACGTTCCATATTGCAGAAACGATAACATTTCATCTGCCCCTTCTTTCTCACTCTATGAAGTTCTTTGGGTTCCTTTCTGACGAAGTGTCATTTTCGGCAACTGTAGGTATAATTCAATGCTTGCTTTGCATCAACAGCATTAGCACTGTAGCTTTGTTGTGGGTTACTCATCGACTATGCAGTTCAGCTACGCTCGGTAGCCTCACGCTCTGCTCACCAATGGATTTCTCCAGTTCTGTACCCTGTCACCATTAACAACCAGTATTACGGTTGCATGGTAGACAACATGTGGGGCGTCGAATGTCGTTAACGTCATTTGCTTTTAGCGACCTCGCACTCAAGGAGTTCCTTGCCGCATCACAGTTTACCAATGATAAAGAGTAGGCTAAAATTTAAGAGACTTACCAGGAAGAATGAAAGTACAAAGAAATGTGATACGGAAAAACTAAGGACTGATGACATACGCTTGAAATTGCTTGAGGCTATAGATACTGCAATAATGAATAGCCCAGTAGGCAGGTCGACAGAAGAGGAACGGACGTCCTTAAAAAGGGCAGTCGCAGAAATTATAAAGAAAAGCATAGGTACAAGGAAAGCAGATGCGAAGAAACCTTGAGTAACAGAAGAAGCACTTCAGTTGATCGACGAAACTAGGAAGTACGAAATTGTTGAGGGAAATTCAAGAATACACAGGTACGAATCACTTAGAAATGAGTGAATAGGATGTGCAAGGAGGCTAAGGCTAAGTGGTTGCATGACAAATGTGAAGAAATCGAAAAAGAAATGACTGTCAGAAGACTTACTTAGCATACAGAAAAGGCAAAACAGCCTCTCATGAAATTAAAAGCAAGGGCGGTATTATTAAGAATGCAGAGGGAATTCTACTTTAAAATGCATAGGAGAGAGCGGATGGGTAGCTAAAGTATTTTGAAGGAGTAGAGACAGTGGATCTTGTATTATAGCCAGATCTTAGAAGAGATTTGGACGACTTAAGATCAAATAAGGCAGATGGGATAGATAACATCCTGTAGGAAAGGTAAAGGCACGATAGAGGCAATTCTGACGTTATGGTTGATAATGGAAGCAAGACTAAAGAACAATAAAGACATGTTCATAGGATTTGTCGACCTGGAAAAAGTGTTCGACAATGTGAAATGATGCAAGATGTTCGAATTTCTAAAAAAAAATAGGTGTAAGGTATAGGGAGGGACGGGTAATATACAATGTGTAGAAGAACCAAGAGGGCAAGAGGGAATAATAAGAGTGGGCGACCAAGAACGCAGTGCTCGGATTAAAAAAGTGGTCTTTCGCCGCTACTGTTCAATCTGTACATCGAAGAAGCAAAAGAAAGAATTAGGAGAGTAATTAAAAGAGAGGTGCCGGGACAGCACAGGCTCGAGAACGGCCGCATATCTTTTCCTGTCTATGACAGACAGACACATCACTAAGGGTGAAAAGTCACTGGAAACCGTAGCAATAGTAAAGTCCCCAAGAACGACTGTCCGAAGATACCTAAAGTGAAATGATAACATTAAATGGAATTGTAGGAAAATCAAATGCAAGTCTGAGATTCATAGGAAGAATCATAAGGAAAAAATAGTACATGAAAGAATTGGTAGTCAAAACCTTTCTTTCAAGCGATACTTGAGTACCCCTCGTTAGTCTGGGATCTTAGCCAGGTAAGGTTAATAGAAAAATTAAGATTCAACGTAAAACGACACGTTTAGTCACGGTACAATTTAGTAATCGTGAGAGCGTTGTGATTATGCTCATAAATAGGACAAGTACCCTGAATTACAACTGAAGTTTCGAGAACAGACATTCGAAGACGTGTGGACAACACATTACTTCCTCCCAATGTCACACGAAATGAGCACACCGGGTCGGACAACTTAGAACTCATACGGAAGTTTATCGACAGTCGATGTTCCCACACACCATTCACGAATGGAACAAACAAGGAAGAAAATGATAATGGTACTTCAGTTCACGCAGAATACAGTGGCCAGTGTGCTATGACGAATTTTCGCCAGAAACGCTGTGTGAGTTCACTCGTTTGTTCGGAAGGGGAGGCCGCCACTGATTGCTCGTTTACGGCCAGTGGACGAAGTGCTGCGCTGACAGAACCGAGACGGAGGCCGTACAGTCTTTCTTAAACGATTTTACAGAATCTGTCTGGTAAAAAGTTTCGTTTTTGCATTACTTGTTGCTCTATGCCAGTTTCATAATGAAGCACCCATGATTTCGTTAATTATTATAGTTACTGTATTATTTGCATTTAAGTAAAGCTCTACTGTAGCAACTAAAAAGTTTTCAATGAAAAGTATGGGTTGCTATGATTTTGCTTGTGGTGCACGTTACATCATATGTTGCTGCTTGTTATATTTAGCTAAAATAATGAATTCTTCTTCAGACTTAGGTGCAGGTCTCTATGTGCCACCAATCCCGAAAAAACTGATTTTACGTAGCACACTCATTTGCGCCCATGAGTTCCAGCGATAAAGCCTGAATGAAATATCCGTAATATTCCTCATATCCCATATAAGGTGTTGTTGTTGTTGTTGTGGTCTTCAGTCCTGAGACTGGTTTGATGCAGCTCTCCATGCTACTCTATCCTGTGCAAGCTTTTTCATCTCCCAGTACCTACTGCAACCTACATCCTTCTGAATCTGCTTAGTGTATTCATCTCTTGGTCTCCCTCTACGATTTTTACCCTCCACGCTGCCCTCCAACACTAAATTGGTGATCCCTTGATGCCTCAGAACATGTCCTACCAACCGATCCCTTCTTCTGGTCAAGTTGTGCCACAAACTTCTCTTCTCCCCAATCCTATTCAATACTTCCTCATTAGTTATGTGATCTACCCATCTAATCTTCAGCATTCTTCTGTAGCACCACATTTCGAAAGCTTCTATTCTCTTCTTGTCCAAACTATTTATCGTCCATGTTTCACTTCCATACATGACTACACTCCATACGAATACTTTCAGAAATGACTTCCTGACACTTAAATCAATACTGGATGTTAACAAATTTCTCTTCTTCAGAAACGCTTTCCTTGCCAATGCAAGCCTACATTTTATATCCTCTCTACTTCGACCATCATCAGTTATTTTGCTCCCCAAATAGCAAAACTCCTTTACTACTTTAAGTGCCTCATTTCCTAATCTAATTCCCTCAGCATCACCCGACATAATTAGACTACATTCCATTATACTTGTTTTGCTTTTGTTGATGTTCATCTTATATCCTCCTTTCAAGACACTGTCCATTCCATTCAACTGCTCTTCCAAGTCCTTTGCTGTCTCTGACAGAATTACAATGTCATCGGCGAACCTCAAAGTTTTTATTTCTCCTCCATGAATTTTAATACCTACTCCGAATTTTTCTTTTGTTTCCTTTACTGCTTGCTCATTATACAGATTGAACAACATAGGGGAGAGGCTACAACCCTGTCTCACTCCCTTCCCAACCACTGCTTCCCTTTCATGTCCCTCGACTCTTGTAACTGCCATCTGGTTTCTGTACAAATTGTAAATAGCCTTTCGCTCCCTGTATTTTACCCCTGCCACCTTCAGAATTTGAAAGAGTATTCCAGTCAACATTGTCAAAAGCTTTCTCTAAGTCTACAAATGCTAGAAACGTAGGTTTGCCTTTCCTTAATCTTTCTTCTAAGATAAGTCGTAAGGTCAGTATTGCCTCACGTGTTCCAGTGTTTCTACGGAATCCAAACTGATCTTCCCCGAGGTTGGCTTCTACTAGTTTTTCCATTCGTCTGTAAAGAATTCGTGTTAGTATTTTGCAGCTGTGACTTATTAAACTGATAGTTCGGTAATTTTCACATCTGTCAACACCTGCTTTCTTTGGGATTGGACTTATTATATTCTTCTTGAAGTCTGAGGGTATTTCGCCTGTTTCATACATCTTGCTCACCAGATGGTAGAGTTTTGTCAGGACTGGCTCTCCCACGGCCGTCAGTAGTTCCAATGGAATATTGTCTACTCCGGGGGCCTTGTTTCGACTCAGGTCTTTCAGTGCTCTGTCAAACTCTTCACGCAGTATCATATCTCCCATTTCATCTTCATCTACATCCTCTTCCATTTCCATAATATTGTCCTCAAGTACATCGCCCTTGTATAGACCCTCTATATACTCCTTCCACCTTTCTGCTTTCCCTTCTTTGCTTAGAACTGGGTTTCCATCTGAGCTCTTGATATTCATACAAGTCGTTCTCTTATCTCCAAAGGTCTCTTTAATTTTCCTGTAGGCGGTATCTATCTTACCCCTAGTGAGATAGGCCTCTACATCCTTACATTTGTCCTCTAGTCATCCCTGCTTAGCCATTTTGCACTCCCTGTCGATCTCATTTTTGAGACGTTTATATTCCTTTTTGCCTGTTTCACTTACTGCATTTTTATATTTTCTCCTTTCATCAATTCAATATTTCTTCTGTTACCCAAGGATTTCTACTAGCCCTCGTCTTTTTACCTACTTGATCCTCTGCTGCCTTCACTACTTCATCCCTCAAAGCTACCCATTCTTCTTCTACTGTATTTATTTCCCCCATTCCTGTCAATTGCTCCCTTATGCTCCCCCTGAATCTCTGTACAACCTCTGGTTCTTTCAGTTTATCCAGGTCCCATCTCCTTAAATTCCCACCTTTTTGCAGTTTCTTCAGTTTTAATCTACAGGTGATAACCAATAGATTGTGGTCAGAGTCCACATCTGCCCCTGGAAATGTCTTACAATTTAAAACCTGGTTCCTAAATCTCTGTCTTACCATTATATAATCTATCTGATACCTTTTAGTATCTCCAGGGTTCTTCCATGTATACAACCTTCTTTCATGATTCTTAAACCAAGTGTTAGTTATGATTATGTTGTGCTCTGTGCAAAATTCTACCAGGCGGCTTCCTCTTTCATTTCTTAGCCCCAATCCGTATTCACCTACTACGTTTCCTTCTCTCCCTGTTCCTACTACCGAATTCCAGTCACCCATGACTATTAAATTTTCGTCTCCCTTCACAATCTGAATAATTTCTTTTATTTCATCATACATTTCTTCAATTTCTTCGTCATCTGCAGAGCTAGTTGGCATATAAACTTGTACTACTGTAGTAGGTGTGGGCTTCGTATCTATCTTGGCCACAATAATGCGTTCACTATGCTGTTTGTAGTAGCTTACCCGCATTCCTATTTTCCTATTCATTATTAAACCTACTCCTGCATTACCCCTATTTGATTTTGTGTTTATATCCCTGTAGTCACCTGACCAGAAGTCTTGTTCCTCCAGCCACCGAACTTCACTAATTCCCACTATATCTAACTTCAACCTATCCATTTCCCTTTTTAAATTTTCTAACCTACCTGCCCGATTGAGGGATCTGACATTACACGCTCCGATCCGTAGAACGCCAGTTTTCTTTCTCCTGATAACGACATCCTCTTGAGTAGTCCCCGCCCGGAGATCCGAATGGGGGACTATTTTACCTCCGGAATATTTTACCCAAGAGGACGCCATCATCATGTAATCATACAGTAAAGCTGCATGCCCTCGGGAAAAATTACGGCTGTAGTTTCCCCTTGCTTTCAGCCGTTCGCAGTACCAGCACAGCAAGGCCGTTTTGTTTATTGTTACAAGGCCAGATCAGTCAATCATCCAGACTGTTGCCCTTGCAACTACTGAAAAGGCTGCTGCCCCTCTTCAGGAACCACACGTTTGTCTGACCTCTCAACAGATACCCCTCCGTTGTGGTTGCACCTACGGTACGGCTATCTGTATCGCTGAGGCACGCAAGCCTCCCCACCAACGGCAAGGTCCATGGTTCATGGGGGGGATAAAAGGTGTAAGACATATAAAAGAGATTCTGACAAATGGTAGTACGCAAAGAAGGATTTTTCCATCTGGCTCTTGCTCCGGCGTATCGACAAGCGCCGGCCCGAAGACGAAGATCGCAGGAGCAAAGAAGGCTGTAAGACAACGTCAGCCAACAGCCCACTGACAAGGAGCGCACCACGACAGGAGCGCCCTCTAGCCGAAGAGAACATAAGTGCCGCTCCTGCCAGCCTCGGCAGTATTCGAACATTACTACGAGAGCACGACGATAGCAGTGACGTGAGATCCATACCAGTTGCTTACATGGACCTTGTATACAGCAGAAGGACGCTGACTGTTTGCATGTCGCCCATCGCTTGCGACACCACTGTAAATTCATTGTTAAATACTGTCTATCTTTTATTTATAATAAAAACTATTAACCTGATTTGCTTGAATCGTATAGCATTCCGAGAATGCACCTTCCTTTAGGCACCCTATACGAGACGAGTGCGCAGGACACCACATATCTTATGCGAAACTTAATAATCTACCTTGTTATTGCACTAAATATAGAGTTGTTCGATGAAACAATGTCACTTTGAAAAGTCATCGACACCTGGTGGGCCGACAATTACTGTGGGATGTAGAACAACGAAAGTTTATTTTTGTACCAAGCATGCGCTTTTTCATAAGCTATTGACCTTACTTGTCCTCATTCCCTCACTTTAAAAAACCGCTGTTTCAGGATTCTGTTGCAATTGCATCTGCCCAACACGTTTGTGAGGTGACCTTCTGTCAGTTCCACTGCGTTTTGGCAGAAGAAGCAAATTTCAACACGACATCAAGAGAAATGTAGGTTTTACTCAAAATTCCCCAATCGTGATGCTTCCCTAAGAGTTAGAAACGATTAACAATTCAGGCGAGAATAAATCGCTGCTTTTGTTGTACTTTTAGCGGAATTATATTTGCATACTAACCAAAGCAGAGGTGACAATATGATGTTTGAATGGTCACCATGCAAGTGTGGGCGTGGGAGATTTCCACTTAACGTTTACAAAAAATTAAAGTGAGGAGTTCACACACTTGAGCAGCCGGCTGTCATCTATCTGCCACGGTATTCTGGGTGAAGTTCTCCGAAGGTATCTACCACCACAAACTATAAGGTATTTTGCCGAGTGCAGGTGTAGATCCACAGGATCATAGAAAGATAATTCTAAGTAATGCAGGCTGATGATCTACCTATTTAGTGCTCAAATTCTAATCCACAACAGCTATTGCAAGAAGTCAGAAAAAAATATAAAATATGTAACAATTACAAAGATTTGGGGTGTTTTACCACTACATTCTCTCTCTCATATTCAATTTTGCCAAATAGATACATGGTTGTGGACCGTGCCAGTTATATTAAATAAAGTGTTTATGCTGTAGAGCAACAAGCCACAAATGGGGTTCAGTTTACCTTATTCAAAAGGCACCGTTACCGGTTTTGAATTTTGTGCACTTCATCATCAGACGGATTTTTCATGGTTTCATCAAAGTAAATTGTACATTGGTTTCCTATGAGTTGCCGTGAAACGTCCACCTGACACATTTGTTTTTGGAGTTTTCTTTGAAATACAATCTCGAGGGTGTTTGTATTTTCACAATCATAAACGTCGGTTTGCACTTAACTCTTTCGTTTGGTCACAAAACGAACTTTCAGTGTGCACCAATGTTTTGATTTGCAACATACGAAAACAAATACAGAGTTTACAAATTACTTGAGTGTTCTACAGTGCAAGAGTCTACCACGTGACTATGAAAATACAGACGTACTTGAGAATATATTTCTGAGTGCACTGACTTCAACACTGCACAGTAGTTTGCATGCATAAACAATAGTCTTAGTTTCTGAAGAGAAATTCCATTAAATAATCCAAACCCAATAGGATTTAACATCACGATTGGAAATGGTGATGTAAGAAATCATAATTGGAATTTCAAATTTCGACGTGAATGTAGATAGTCACAGTTACAGAGTTCCCAACCACAAAGGGCCTGCTAGCGGTATTTTCTTTTTTAAAGTCCTGCAGAATTGCTAAGTTGACTGGTTTCCTCAGTTACACCAGGACAAGGAAGGAGGAGAAAAAGGGTCTACTACATGATAGGATTGTAACAACAAATACTGCAGCGATGAATTGAGAAGCAATAAACTCGACAGACTTAAAACGAGTTCCAATCCGCAGGAATAAGTTGTGGCGGCTGGATGTCAAAGATCACTATCCATCGGGAATTTGACGTCGCGATTGCGATTGTAAAGCACTATATAATTCCTAAATTGGTTCTCTCCACTACGTTTGGTAGGAGGAAGGGCCTGCTCGGTGACAGGATAGAGACAACAGCAAATACCTCTGAAAGACACAGTCCATTGCAATGTATTGAGAAGCAGTAAACATGACACACGTAAACCATGATCCAGTCCGTAGCAGTAGTTGCCGGACATCACTGAAACACTTGCACGTCCCACATACACATATTCCGAGGTCCACACGGCATGTGCCAATCCTCTCATACGCCACCGGCACCGAGGCTCAGACGTCGGAGAAAGCTACCGCCACAGGCACAGTCCTACTTGTGGATGCGAATGTATGCCAGAGTGCACCACCCCCGGCCATTGAGGGCATCCGGGGATGATTCGAGTGGTATGAACACGTCCAGTGCAAGCACCCGTCATTTTAAATCTTCTCTCACGCAACACACATCTCCGTTTCTAACCCCGCCAAACCAGCACACTGGTCACTTCACTAGACGCTGCTGCCGTGGGCAAGATCAGATATCTTGGCACGTTTCTTATACCTAACCGCTCGTCACAGGCTGAGCTAATCCGCTACATCTGGTCACCAGCTCCTTGTGACCATCCATGCCGCCAGCTGCGGTGCACAGCAAAACAATCAGCTGTGGGTTGGAAGTATACAGTATTTCTAACCTATCCCACCCCGACATAGACCCCACAGTGTAGAAAGAATCCCCTTTACCCAATGCAAGACAGCAATGTTGTTGGCCATTAATATCTATTTTCTCATGCGAAATGTCGATTTTTACTCTTTTACACAAGTTATTCTCGAAGACAAGAAATCGTGGCATACGCGAGATTTTACATCGCTAAAGTACCGTTAGTTGTGAAAATCCTGTAACAGTATGGTGTAGGCTACATTTCCTCTAACTATTCTCTCATCAACTTGAAAAAAATCTTTTTTTTATCTATTACGTCATGCATTACAGTACTGGCATATTAAACTCACTTTTGGCACATGAAAAAGTGCTAAGATCATGCTCCACCTCTGTCACAGGATGCCTCTTCACTTTCTCTCTCTAAAGGTAACCAAGTGCCTCGCCACATACGAAGTCTCTTGAGGTAACAACACAGAGAAGTTGTAAACATCAGGTTTATACTACGTATTACTTCATAAATTCACTAACACATCGGATTTTATTACGATGGTCGTCTGTGCATGTTTAGATGGGAGACTGAAATTTCGTTAAAAAATATCGCAGCAGCAACAAAAAAGAAACAACGTCTGATTACCGCTCCAACTCGAGAATCACATCCGTGGTAGCCTAGCCATCGCTTCCACCCACCAAGCGGCATATAATTGATAACAAAGTGGTAGACTAATTAATTAAATTGATCATGAGGGTCACTTCGCATGGCGATTAATTTTTCTTTTTTCAGCATTAACACACAAGGTAGCTCAAATGGGAATCCTTGGTAGGATGTACACTATTGAGAACCGACATTTCAAGCTATTCCCAGTTCCCACTCCCCTGCCTCACCCTGCACCTTTGTCTATATGATCGTTCCAATTTAAGTCGGAACTGAACGGAACTTCTGCATCCCGTGGAGTCACGGGGTAAGATCAGTTCATGCGGCAGGACCATCATTTTACCAGTTGGTGGAAATGGAAATATTTTGTGAGGTGTTTCTTATCGAGAAAATTAGGAAACTCTAGATCATATGGGAACCGGAAAAAGCATTAGGATTTCGCTACTGCATTGCCGTGCGTTTCAAAACTACATACAACTACCACAGACCGAAGAAGATATAATCTCTCAGCGTGGATTCAGGTCTAGCGTACAAATATTCTCTGTCCTCGATATATACTACCAACCAACAGAGAAAAACTACGAAATATAAAAACCCCACTAACGTCGATTTTACCGCATTCCACTCTTCCGATATATCGAAAACGAACACCGTGTATGTGTTGACATTGTCCATATGTAGTGATCCAGTTAAATGTACATGTATTGGGTTCTTTGGGCAGGTGGTCAGTGATCAAAGTTGCTTCCATAGACCAGAGCAAAGTTTCATCGCATGCACTATGGGAGCACCATATCTCACAGACTATCAGTTGCAAGGGAGGTTCCCTGAGTTGTCGTTTGATACATTATTTTTTCTGCTGTAACGCGTCCTAACAGCGTATGGCAGTTGTTTCGCACGCCACCATACATGACCTTTTTCGATCACGTAGTCTGTGTCATGTGCTAAACCGACATTAACGTATCTCGATCCATTGGCACTCACAGAAAACTGAATACCGCATGGTGTAAACTGTGCTGCTTCCACAACACGCAGGATCATTGACAGAAAAGACAGAGGCTGTTATTCTTATTGACAAAAATTTGGAAGACGTCACGACATATGGAAAGTGGAAGAGTTTTGTGGCAATGTGGAGAGTTTCCAAACAGCTGCCCGAAAGTGACTGATGATCTCCACATTTAAACTCATCTTTCACAATGACGTGGTAGCAGATGTCTCTGTGTTCCATCTCGATTGATTTCTCATGTCGTGGTCATGTACGCGATCACAGTTTCGTGCATACCATACCCGGAAGCTGTTACTCCCACCAAAACTCCCTCTCCATCTAAAACGAGTGGCATCAGTCAATCATTAAGTGGTAATCAATAGCGCACCAGTGTACGAATGGGATGGAAAAGACACAGTCGATATGAGACAATGTACTGCAAGAAGCACTTCAGCTGATAGTCCGATCAATTTTAGCAGTTTTGACAGTTTTTTGCGTAATTTCAGAGCTGACCAATGAAAAGCCAGCAAGCTTCCCAATTTCCCTATAATCACCAAACAAAGCCTCCATTACTTAGCGAGTACTGTATAGTGGCTTGCGAATGAAGACAGATCACTGTGCAGTACGTCCATTCATGGTTGATTCTCCAACATATCTGACAAAGTATACTAGACAGCGTCCTATACTGATCTACATATTTCTAGCTCTTCCATCATCGATCATGAGGTGTAATCTTCGATTACGGTTGCCCATCTTTTCCTGTGTGGATGGTGGATGTGAGTCACAGAGCATTCTCGCATTCTTAGGATAAACTTAGAGATTAAAAGACACCCCGCCCCCCGCATTGTCTTTAACCAACCCTCCCCGCAACACAGTCACGATTTAATTTGCAGCTGACGTGAAGTAGGAACAAACCATTTTACGTTAAATAAATGCGCCATCAAATCTAAAGTATTTTCTAGTGTCTGGGGTCAGTACCAAGAAGGTATTGGTGAGAGAGAAACGATCGTAGAACATAAACACCTGCACTCCTAAGGCTACACGCTTCTGCACCATAAACTATGGTGACAAACTGTAAAGTGATAAAGCTACTACCTTGCACACCATGGAAAACATCTAACATTTTAAAGAACATAGTTCTTATATAGGAAAACAGAGATCTGTAATTACTATAAATAAACTGGAAACAGTACACCACCAGCCACAGACAAGAGGACTGCCATGCGCCACCTCCTCCGGCAGACTTTCATGGTCCGAAGGTGATCTGACAAAAAGATAACGGTCACCATTAAAAAAGTTAAGTGATCGAGAGTATTTCCAGTTCATTTATAGAAAACATCGATTACTTGTAACACAAACACTACATCGGTTTACAGAGGTGTACGACATCTGCTGTGTACGAAGTTCAAGCCCGATTAAGGCTCGATTAAGGCTCGGAAATCTTTATATATCCGTAAGAGATCTATAAATTGATTGTCAGCAGGCGAAAATGCATACCAAGTGAGAATGACATCTTACGAGGAAATAAACATAGTAGATATAACAGTCTTATTACAGCCCACCACCGCCCTCTTCACACAGAAGTAATGGTCCGATGTTAGGTTATATTGCTCATGTGCGGGACAATAGCGCCGTTTCGGCTTGACGCCGCGTCTCTAGAACGCCTTCTCTTTCCACTATTGCCTTGCTTATATGTATTATGGGTCTGCTCTCCTCCTCCAGAACACGCAAATTTCTTCATTTTGCTGAGTACTCATTTCATGGTGTTTTCGTCTAATTTTATGTATTCTCAGTCAATTTCCGTAATTTTATGACTTTTCGCTATTTTACATATTTCGTCGTACCTCACTCAAGTTATTATGCATTTAAATTGAATTTTTGGTGATTACACTAGGTTTTCTTCGAATTTGTTATTTTCCATATTTTCCTCTCTGTCAAATTGCTGACACCCATGTGCTGTTTGGTTTCCTACTAGAATATTTGCGTATTTTTTACACCAACCTACTAAAAATCCTAAGACTTGCCCTCTCCCCGATGATAGACAGGCATGCATTTTGGATAAGACCAGCATGTAAAGTAGAGTAACAGTTACTTCGTTGAGGTATAAAACTGAAGACTCGATTTATGCACAAGATATGGCAGGGGAGTGGAGTACGTCACATAAATCTTAATTCGTTTAGAGGAGGGTACCGAAACAAGCCTTCCATAGATGGACATGTTTCATCTCACGTGACTTGGAAGTCCTGTGATGACCGTGGTGTGATGAGGTTTGCTGTTAACGACTGCAGGTAGTTAGTGCTCTAAGTCACACACAGAATACGTAATTGTATAAGAGTCGAACGCCGGTTAACCGCACAACTGATACCCCCCGAGAGAACAACGAAAAAAAGAAAATGTTAAATGCACTATAAATGACCTGCTGCAACGTCTCCCTCTCTTTAGAATGCATTATCAGTCCACCATTAAATCATACCTTGTTCCAATCCATCTGAAACGATCACTCCATCCACTTTCTGTCATCCTTTAACGTAGTTGGATGTCAATTTAGAGGCATGTGGTTCTGTTTTCCAGGAAAGCATCGAAGACAGCAGTCAACATAAAAAGCATGAAAAACAGCAGTCAACTTGTATCACTATTGCCTCAATAGACAAATAGTAGAATGCTGTTAAAACATCCATATAGCAACTGTCTGTAAGGTTTTCGTTAGGGGACACCGCAAGGTTGTGATTGGTGGAGAGAGCAAAGAAGCACAGTGTATCAGCGTACTCGAAGCATAGTCTAGCACTGTTCTCGACTGCATCTAGTCGCGTCCAACCACGTATTGTACAGTTGGAGTGCGTTTGTTTTCTCTGTGTCTGTACCTGCGCATGTCTCGTGGATGGCTCAAATGAACCAGAGTAGACCCGAGTTAGTGTTCGAGCGTGGATTCAATAGTAGCGTTACATCCGGAACGATGTTCGTATGTGTATTCAAAATACATGATGTCCGAGACCCGAGCAGTGTTCGAGTGTGGATCCACCATGCGCTATATCCAGAGTGATGTTCAGAGATGGATCCACAGAACGCTATTTCCGCACTACGTCCGGAGATGTGTTCAGTGTTCGAAGGTGGGTCCACCAGCGTTAGAACTGGGTCATGGAAGCCTTCCACGACACATGCACAGACACAGACACAGACACACAGGAAACAGAGTAAACTCACTCCATCTGCACAATATGTAGTTGGAGGTGACTGGATGCATTCGAGTACAATGCTAAACTATACTGTCCGACCACATAAACAGTGCATTTGCGCTAGGTGTTGACAACTATCCTACATTTACAAGCAATTTTAGAATACGTGGCGAGAAGTAATGCCATGATATCATGGGCAGAAGTGACATAACCGATAAAATTACGAAAAATGACGGGAAATAAGTACAAATTGAGGGAAATTCGCCATAATGTGGGAAAATTGAGGGAGTACTTGCATGTCTTCTGTTTGATGCAGGAAAATTCTCCTACATTGTAACGAGCGTCTGGCTGTGAGAGGAATACGAGAAAAACTTGACATGAAAGCACCGGGAACCAGAAAAACAGCAATTTTTCGATAGCGACAAGACGGCTGGAATGGAATATATTAACGTAGATGATCGCCAAATATAGAGTAACAAATTTATATATGTCGGACCCCAAAATTATCGATACCATCTTACAGATTTTTATAAAGTGTCTCTAGAACGCTGTATTACCAGCTGTGGGACTGCGATATACAACTACAGAATGGATCGCGTGTTTGATCCTGTGCAGGACTGTTTAGGTGTTTTAAACCGTAACAAACAGTATTTACAATGTGCTTCTCTGTACTCTCCACCAATCACAATCGCATGGTGTCAATTAACAAACACCTTACAGAAAGTTACTGTATGCAGAATGAAATGTTCACTCCGCTGCGGAGTGAGCGCTAATATGAAGCTTCCTGCAGATTAAAACTGTGAGCCGGACAGAGATTCGAATTCGGTATCTTTACCTTTCGCGATCAAGTGCTCTCTAGAGCAAAGGTCCCGAGTCCGAGTCTCGAACCGGCAGACAGTTCTTATCTGCGAGAAAGTTTCAGTTGCTATATGGTTTTTTTAAACAAAATCCTACTGTATGTCTATTGAGTAATAGTGATACACGCAATCTGACTGCTCTCATTCATGCTTTGCACGTTGACTGCTGTTTTTGATGTTTTCCTGCAAAAGAGAACCACTTGCCTCTAAAGTGACATCCAACTGCGTTAAAAGATGACAGAAAATGGAGAGAGTGTTCGTTTTCGATGGATTGTAACGAGGTATGATTTAATGGTAAACTGATGAAGCATTCTGGAGAGAGGGAGACGTTTCTGCAGGTCATTTATCACGAAGTTCACAACTTTTTCCGTTGTTTCCTCGGGGTGTATCAGGAAACAGTGGGAAAAATATGAAAAATAACAAAAGCGATAAAATTCGAGAAGAACCTAGTGTAATCGCCAAAAATTTATGTGAAATACGTAAAGCGTTAAGAGAACTACGATGGAATATGTAAAATGGCGAAAACGTCGTAAAATAACGGAAAGTGACAGAGAATAAATAAAATTAGAAAAAAACGCCATGAAATGAGTACTGAGGAAAATCAATAAAATTACGTGTTCTGGGAAAGGAGGGTAGACTGATGGTACAGATACGCACTTTAATGGTGGAAAGAGGAGGCGTTCTAGAGACGTGACGACTAGGCGAAACGGCGCTATTATCCTGTACATGAGGAAAACACCGTAATATCGGGCCATTACTTCTGTGTGTGTGGGAAGAAGGTTACCAGGGGCAGTGGGGCGCTGCGATAAGACCTCCTCTGGATACTAATCACGGTTTTTATTTCCTCGTAAGAACTCTTCGTATGCGTTTTAGGCTGACGACGATCATTTTATAGGACTGTTGTGAATATAGCATAATATACGAGCCGTCACCGGGCTTGAATTTCGTATACGGTAGGTGTCATACACCTCTTTAAACGTGTGTAGTGTGTAAGTAGGCTGTTTATGTTTTCTCTATGTAAGTAGGCTGTTTATGTTTTCTCTATGTAAGTGGGCTGGTTAGGTTTTTTTTTTATTGGTAACGCCACCTCTGTATGAAAATCACTGGCTGTGCTGTGTGCAGTCTGTGGCTAGTTTGCATTGTTGTCCGCCATTGTAGCGTTAGGCAGCTGGATGTGAACAGCGCGTAGCGTTGCGCAGTTGGAGGTGAGCCGCCAGCAGTGGTGGATGTGGGGAGAGAGATGGCGGAGATTTGTAATTTGGAATGAACTGCTATATGTATATATGATGATATCAAGGTAAATACATTGTTTGTTCTCTACTAATATCTTTCATTTGCTAACTATCCCTATCAGTAGTTAGTGCCTTCCATAGTTTGATCTTTTATTTAGCTGGCAGTAGTGGCGCTCGCTGTATTGCAGTAGCTTGAGCAGCGAAGATTTTTGTGAGGTAAGTGATTTGTGAAAGGTATAGTTTAATGTTAGTCAGGGCCATTCTTTTGTAGGGAATTTTGAAAGTCAGATTGCGTTGCGCTAACAAAATATTGTGTGTCAGTTTAAGCACAGTCGTGTAGAATTGTTCAAAGGGGACGTTTCAAGTGCTTGTGTTACAAAGAATCGATGTCTTCTTTGGTGCGCAAGTTTTACAGTTTGTCACCGTAGTTTATCATAGAGAAACTTGAAGGGGAGTGTATGTCAGGCACTGGAAAGATATACACTAATTTTTCTGAAAGAAGAAAACAAAATTGTTAGTACATTTTCGTGGCCACTGCTCATTCGGGCCCCGCGCTTCTGGCCACCAAATTGTTGCGTAATCTCCATCGCGCTTTTGATTTTATATGCAGTTTATATGGCATAATATTTTAATTAACTGTATATTGGTAATTGTTGCGAGCACAACAGATAAAATTCGATTCTCACTATTACTTTCTACAGTTGGAAATATTTTAACTTTGTGCACCTTGATCTATTACGTGAGGATTCGATCAACACTTATAGATTTCCTCCTGCGCACGTAGGATCCTTCATTTGCAAACTAATTTTATGTAACCGTGATCTGGATTATTAGAAATGGAACTAATTATGAAATTAAACATGTCCTTCGCTACTTTAATCTCTGAAATGCACTGAAAATTACTCTTATTATACGTAAAGAAATTGCAGTATGCTATGTTCGCTAAACGTAAAAGCTGCAGTGGATTTTTTAATATATGAACACTATTCATTGCCACAACTAACACGAGAGCATGCAACTAAAAATGAAATTTGGTTTTTGTATTATTAGCCAGAACAGGTTTCATCACAGCAGTCTTTGATATCACACAGCTCTGCGTCATGAAAAATTCTAAATATGCTGAAGAAGGCTAAAAATGTGGAATGAAATACCGACCAAGCTAGCATTAAATTATTACAGGTATTTTTAACAATTTCTATATTATAAAATCAACATAAATTTAAAGTACACACTTTACAATAGCGTCTTTTTCGAACAAGGAACAAAAGAAAGATAACCAAGCAATCGAGCAGACAGAGATAGTAATGTTTTAATCTCCACTATTTATAGGCAATTTAATATGCATCCTTTTTATCTTTTTCAGTTATCATTGTCTGCTTTGATTTCTACACTCGCTGACCACAGAAGTTATTTGCAAAACATAGATACATAATGAAACTTCCTGGCAGATTAAAACTGTGTGCCCGACCGAGACTCGAACTCGGGACCTTTGCCTTTCGCGGGCAAGTGCTCTACCATCTGAGCTACCGAAGCACGACTCACGCCCGGTATTCACAGCTTTACTTCTGCCAGTATCTCGTCTCCTACCTTCCAAACTTTACAGAAGCTCTTCTTTCAGGAGTGCTAGTTCTGCAAGGTTCGCAGAAGAGCTTCTGTAAAGTTTGGAAGGTTGGAGACGAGATACTGGCAGAAGTAAAGCTGTGAGTACCGGGCGTGAGTCGTGCTTCGGTAGCTCAGATGGTAGAGCACTTGCCCGCGAAAGGCAAAGGTCCCGAGTTCCAGTCTCGGTCGGGCACACAGTTTTAATCTGCCAGGAAGTTTCATATCAGCGTACACTCCGCTGCAGAATGAAAATCTCATTCCGGATAGATACATAATTATTGCACAAACATAAAAATGAAAAAAAGATTATTTCATTTTTGCCAAGTGGTTCTAGTCGCTTCAGTCCGGAACCGAGCGACTGCTACGGTCACATGTTCGAATCCTGCCTCTGGCATGGATGTGTGTGATGTCCTTAGGTTAGTTAGGTTTAAGTAGTTATAAGTTCGAGGGGACTGATGACCTCAGATGTTAAGTCTCATAGTGCTCAGAGCCATTTGAATTATTTGAACCTACCACTCCGGTCATCCCCGGATGCTCTTTACAGCTGAGGGGGTGGGGGGGGGGAGGGGGGAGGTGCACTCTGACATACATGCTCATACATGATTGCGACTACTACTGCGTCGATAGTTTTCTCCAACCTCTGAGCGTTGGTGCCGGTGGCGAATGAGGGTATTTGCACATTGCGTGTGGAACCCAAGACTTGAGCACGAGCGATGTGGGTATGTGTCAGCGATATCTGACAACGAGTAGTGATAATTTCGGCTACGGAGTGGATCGTGGTTTAAGTGTGTCACGTATAGTTCCTCACAATACGCAGCAGTCGACTGTGTCTTCCATTGGTATTTGCTGTTGTCTTTATCCTACCACACGTTAGGCCCTTCCAAATGTAGTGGAGAGAACTAATTTAGGAAGTCTGTGGTGTTTTAAAAATCCAATCGCGACGTAAAATTCCCGATGAAAGCGATCTCTGACATCTAGCCATGACAACTAATGCATACGGATTGGATCCTGGTTTTAGTGTGTCGGATTTTCGCTTGTCAATACGTCACCGCGGGATTTGTTGTTATTGTTGTTATACCCCATCATATGTTAGAAACATTCCTCCCTCTTTCTTGGTCCTGGTATAACTGAGGAAACCAGTTAACTTAGGAGTTCCATAGTTCTTTAAAAAAGAAAATACCTGCGTTGGTTGGGAACACTGCGACTGTGACGGTCTAAATTGACTTCGAAATTTGAAATTCCAACTGTCATTTTATACATCAAAGTTAGAAGTTGTGATGTCAAATAATAATAGGTTTGAATTATTTAATAAAATTTGTCATTAGAAACAAAACACTATTGTCTATGAACTTGTAGTACTGTACAGTGTCGATCTTCTTATTTCGATTTTATGTTAACCATTTAATTATTATTTCCTGTGACACATCTTCTGAAGCAACATTTTTGACACCTTAAAGATAAATAACTAGATTAAATAACTCTTGTAGTAGTTCATGAAGTGTACCACAGGAAAGTGCGTCAGGAAGGCTGGGCCAGTGTAGAGTCCATGGTGGAATGAAAAAGTGCAATTATTTAAATATCCCATACTAGTTCCTATATCGTCTGTAAAGCAAACTACAGCTCACCTTCTCTCTTTATGCAACGATCAGTTTTTTATGTGTATTTCGAGTCAGTCTGCTAGTAGTTTTGTGACATCGTCAATTTGAGTGTCTGAAATAACTAACACATTTCGCCTTTTATCCCCTAATAACGATTATGTGACCGGAAATTCTTTATTGACTTCGGCAGTTTTTCTGGATCGATTCCCAGTTAGACATTTGCTTTGGAAGATAGGAGTCTCGGGTATTCTGAAATCCAACAGATTGGTTCACGCATGCAGAAACCAGACGTGACCACTTGCGATGACGGAGGACGCCGGCAGTATGTGTGCTTTTGCTGCTGGTGTAGGCGCGATACTTCAGGGGGCTGTTGAGCTGCCGACAGGCGACAGCCAACTGGAGTGTGGCGAGCCCGCTGGCGTTTCCAAGTCCCTCTGGTGCGCCCCGGCTGTGGGAAGCCTGCGCTGGTAGTGAGACGAAAGAAAGTTTTTCAGATGTATTTAAACGTTCTGGGACAGTGTAATTAGGCGTTTCCTTACACGATCCGAATGAAAAAAGCGCCACAATTGTTTAAACATTCCACACACTACAATCGATTTCCTGACGAATTCTTTAAATAAACACTATTCCATACATTGCCTTGTGTCACATAAATTGTTTAAATAAACAATGTTCCACACATTGTCTAAACTCTTTAAACAATATTCCATACACTGCCGTTGATTTACCGCCAAATTCTTTAAATGAATAAGCTATATACAATACACTGCCTTGTATCCTGTAAATTTTATAAGTATACTACATTCCACATATTGTTTAAGTAGTTTAAACAATATTCAATACATGGAAATAGAATTTCTGCCAAATGGTCAATTAAATGAGTCATTTTCCCGGCAATTTCCAGGTTGGAGTGGGAGGAGGAGGGCTGGAGGATTTCCCAGAGGGAGAGGGGCAATCAACTGATCGATTTAAATTAATTAGTCCACCAAATTGATACCCAAAGTGTGCTTATATCAGCGAGAGGAGTTCCCAGAGGGTTGGAGGAGGAGTAGGAGAGGGGAAAGGTGGAGGGAGGGTGGAGAGAGAGGAGTGGCGTTTCTTGGAAAGACAGATTATCCCCATGGGTTCATAATCCACTTGATAAAACAACAGGTTGAGAACATGAATGAGATTTTCACTCTGCAGCGGAGTGTGCGCTGATATGAAACTTCCTGCCAGATTAAAATTATGTACCTGACCGAGACTCAAACTCGGGACCTTTGCCTTTCGCGGGCAAGTGCTCTAGCATCTGAGCTACCCAAGCACGACTGACGACCCGTCCTCACAGCTTCAGTTCTGCCAGTACCTCATCTCCTACCTTCCAAACTTCACAGAAGCTCTTCTGCGAATCTTGCAGGACTAGCACTCCTGGAAGAAAGGATATTGCGGAGACATGGCTTAGCCACATCCT
This sequence comes from Schistocerca piceifrons, assembly GCF_021461385.2. Taxonomy (NCBI): domain Eukaryota; kingdom Metazoa; phylum Arthropoda; class Insecta; order Orthoptera; family Acrididae; genus Schistocerca; species Schistocerca piceifrons. The sequence continues at coordinate 432,826,626 of NC_060139.1, forward strand.
GGGGGATATTTCCAGAATGAAATTTTCACTCTGCTGTGGAGTGTGCGCTGATGAAACTTCCCGCCAAATTAAAACTGTGTCCGGCACACAGTTTTAAGCTGCTAGGTAGTTTCTGGTTGAGAACCTGTCAATCAAAAGAGAAAACAGGTTTGCCTCTGAATATATGCTTGCTCCTCATGTAGGTGACCTGCAAAGTGTGCTGATGACCCTGTTGCCCTACTGCTGCCGTTCACCTCGAGAGTCGACACGTTTCCATTGATCGACGGTCGAATCCCGATGGTACCCATGCCCACTCCAATCGAACTGACGTCATTTGATCAACATGTGAACACATCGGAGTGGTCTGCTGCAGAGCTCTATGTTCAAGAATGTACGATAAATGGTGTACTCCGAAAGACCTGTGCTTGCACCACTATTGTGCACTTTTAGCAGAGACACCACAGATCACCATCTATCATGGTTTCCAGTGCAGACAAGCTTGTGAAGAGTCGTGGACGTCCTACCATGTAGCCCGTAGTAGTAGTTTCAATGTCCTTCTACCTCTTGCTCACGAAAATAGCACGTGAACATTCGCCGCTTTCGAGACACTCGTTTACAGGCTCTGCATAATAATAATCTGCCCTTTATCAAAGCCACTTATATCAATGGATTCCACATTTGCAGCCCATAAATTCGGCTCTGTGACCTCCGTCTACTCTGCTTAGATACTTTCGATACCGCATCAAGTGCCCACGACGCCATCAGGCGGCATCCAATGTCGCGGTGTGTAGTTGTCATAATGTTTTGGCTTTTCGGTATAAATTTGTTTTGATAGAAGTATGAAAAAGCCGTCTGACGATGAAGTTTTGTGAATGAAGTGACCTACGACCAATTTGTGGCTAGCTGCTGTACATCATCAACAATTCAGCGATTATAATTACTCGAAGCATAGTATACTTTATGTCATTAACAGAAATTTCGTCACCAGCTGTCTGTGAAGTAACTTGTAAGTCAGAAATATTTCGTTATTAGTGTGCTGTCTTCAGCCGCAATACTTTATTTTATTCTTTTGCCCCAACTCGCTTTAAGCCAGAAGTCACTTCTGCACTCGTAAAATAACTCATGATACAGGAGGCTCACCTGAACGAGTGGCTCTGTCTTTTCGAGGAGGTAACTAAGTCTGCTTTGTGCTAGCTTGTTGGCGCCCTCTGTACGGTCCAGCCCTGACCAGTAATCAGGACGGAGTTGGAGAATAGCAGACGAACTGGCCGGCCTGCCCCTAGAAGCCCCGCCCCCCAGCTGGGGGCGGCGTGGATCGGCCCGCCGCTCGCCGCTCGCCAGCTCCTTAATTAGGCGCCTGTCGGCTGCGTCGTACAGGCCTTAATTAAACGCCAATTATGGTCGGCGCCACTGGAGCTTCCTACGAGGAAGCGCGGACCCTGCCTCGGCAAGTGCCGGCCAGGGACCAGAACTGCCATCCCACCGGCGGACGCTCATAGCATTACCAGGTGTACTGTTTTGTCTCCTTGGCCACTCGAGAACCCATGCAACATTGATCGACATCTCTGGTACAGTGTTAAGAATCGCTAGGAAGTTTCGTTACATGCCATTAATGTGGACAAGAGGTATTCCTCTAGCGATTCCTGGTGAAACTTATCGAGCTTCAACACACAGTAATTCTGACACATTGTGATTAGACATTGCCTGGTAGTGGGCATTAATTTAAATCAGTGGGAGAAACTGAAAATTCGATCCCAGGTCTCCTGCTTAGTATGCAGGTGCTCTGACATTGTCATTGGACGTAGTGGTAGTATATATATACATATATATACATATATATATATATATATATATATATATATATATATATATATATATATATATATATATATTGTTGTTGTGGTCTTACGTTCTGAGACTTGTTTGAAGCAGCACTGCATGCTACTCTATCCTGTGCAAGCTTCTTCATCTCCCAGTACCTACTGCAACCTATAACCTTTTTAATCTGCTTAGTGTATTCGTCTCTTGGTCTCCCTCTACGATTTTTACCCTCCACGCTGCCCACCAATACTAAATTTGTGATCCCTTGATGCCTTAGAACATGTTCTACCAACCGATCCCTTCTTCTAGTCAAGTTGTGCCACAAACTCCTCCTCTCCCCAATTCTATTCAATACCTCCTCATTAGTTATGCGCTCTACCTATCTAATCTTTAGCATTCTTCTGTAGCACCACATTTCGAAAGTTTCTGTTCTCTTCTCGTCGAAACTATTTATAGTCCATGTTTCACTTCCATACACGGCTACACTCCATACAAATACTTTCAGAATCGACTTCCAGACACTTAAATCGATACTCGATTTTAACAAATTTCTCTTCTTCAGAAACGCTTTCCTTGCCATTGCCTGTCTACATTTCATATCCTCCCTACTTCGACCATCATCAGTTATTTTTCTCCCCAAATAGCAAAACTCCTTTACTACTTCAAGTGTCTCATTTCCTAAACCAATTCCCACAGCATCATCAGACTTAAATCGACTATATTCCATTATCCTCGTCTTGCTTTTGTTGATGTTCATCTTATATCCTCTTTTCAAGACACTGTCCATTCCGTTCAACTACTCTTCTAAGTCCTTTGCTGTCTCTGTCAGAATTACAATATCATCGGCGAACCCCAAAGTTTTTATTTCTTCTTCATGGATTTTAGTACCTACTCTGAATTTTTCTTTTGTTTCCTTTACTGCTTGCTCAATATACAGATTGAATAACGTCAGGGAGAGATTACAATCCTGTCTCACTTCCTTCCCAACCACTGTTTCCCTTTCATGTCCCTCGACTCTTATAACAGCCATTTGGTTTCTGTACAAATTGTAAATAGCCTTTCGCTCTCTGTATTTTACCCCTGCCACCTTCAGAATTTGAAAGAGAGTATTCCAGTCAACATTGTCAAAAGCTTTCTCTAAGTCTACAAATGCAAGAAACGTAGGTTTGCCTTTCCTAAATCTTTCTTCTAAGATAAGTCCTAGGGTCAGTATTGCCTCACGTGTTCGAATGTTTCTACGGAATCCAAACTGATCTTCCCCGAGGTCTGCGTCTATTAGTTTTTCCATTCGTCTGTAAAGAATTCGTGTCAGTATTTTGCAGCCATGACTTATTAAACTGATAGTTCGGTAATTTTCACATCTGTCAACATTTGCTTTCTTGCGATTGGAATTGTTATATTGTTCTTGAATTCTGAGGGTATATCTCCTGTCTCATACATCTTGCTCACCAGATGGTACAGTTTTGTCAGGACTGGCTCTCCCAAGTCTATCAGTAGTTCTAATGGAATGTTGTCTACTCCCGGGGCCTTATTTCGACTCATGTCTTTCAGTGCTCTGTCAAACTCTTCACGCAGTATCATATCTCCCATTCCATCTTCATCTATATCCTCTTCCATTTCCATAATATTGTCCTCCAGTACATCGCCCTTGTATAGACCCTCTATATACTCCTTCCACCTCTCTGCTTTCCCTCCTTTGCTTAGAACTGGGTTTTCATTTGAGCTCTTGATATTCATCCAAGTGGTTCTCTTTTCTCCAATATATATACTCGTATAAAATGTGTGTGTGTGTGTGTGTGTGTGTGTGTGTGTGTGTGTGTGTGTGTGTGTGTGTGTGTGTGAAAGACTAGACATAGATCTGATCCAGCAGCCACTATGCGTGAAGACACAAAGGAATTACAGCCATTGACTGGCTGTGGATTCAAATCGCAGCCTGGCACAAATTTTCAATTCTATGAATACCCCCTTGCAGTCAATGTCTGTAATTCCTTTGTGCCTTCATTCATAATGGCTCAGCATCATCATCATTTTCTTGGGCCTGTGTCCCAGATCAATGTGGGGTCGGCCTTGTTACTATGGATTTGCCAGTGTTAGTGTCGGAGGGTGGCCGGATGCACTACCTGTCGCCACCCCATACGCACCCCCCCCCCCCACGCACCCCCCCCCACTAAGACGGAATTAGTACCCCAGCTGTCTGCATCTAGTTTAGCCAACAGTACGAACGTTTTTAAATGCCTGCGAGTGGTGTAACGGAGGCAGGACATGGGGGCCAGCCCGCTATTCACCCTTGGGATACGGAAAACCGCCTAAAAGCCACATCCAGACTGCCTGGCAAACCGGCCCTCCGATGGTTGGATTCAATCCAGGGCCGATGCGCCTACCCGAGTCCAGGAAGCAGCACATTACCATCCCTGGCTAACCTGGTGGATCACCTTCCTTCATAGTGGCTCCTGGATCAAAATGGTGTATCATATGTTCTTTCAGACATGTCCGAAAGAACAGACACCACATATATACAGAGTCGTTCTTTGGCACCTATCTTAAGCAGTTTACGTCACTTATCAACAGAAACTGATAGGTGATCACTGTATAACGGATTCAACAACGAAGACTACTGCTGGGAGACAAATTTGTTTGACAGAATTTAATGTGATTATTTGGATACTATAATTAAAAAGACCAAGTCATCTTCACTTTCGGTGCAATATACCTTCACAGTTCCCAAGTGAAATGGCCGTCAGTGTTGTGAAATAAGTGAAACAAAAATATTAAACATATTTTCCTTTAAAAGGTAATAAATGACTTACCACAAAAATATGTAAATGTTCATTACAGTCAGGTGCATAAACTGATAATTCTTATGTATTGTAGCCTTAAATCATTAAACAGAAATACCAATTTACAACACGTATCTACAATAACCACGTAACTGCACTGGATTTTTACGGAAATCAGATTATAGTAATGCTCACATTATTTGCTGTTATTACTAACACACACATGTCACGTCCTTCAAGTAAGAAATTTATGAATTGAGAAGAAACGGACTGCCAATGATGAATCCCTTAGTATCCTTGTAGACGGAACTCTATCAGTACTTAAACTTTTTTGGGCTGTTAGCAAGTTATTGAAAATGTATGGTCCTCAGTAATGCACTCCTTTTTGGGACAAAGTAAGTAACTTTAAATTTTTCTTAAGATTATTCATTTTTTACTAAATCCCATGAACTGAGATGTTGGTCTGAAAAAAGAGACATATTTTTAATGTTAATTTTTATCAAGGTATAAATATATAGGGAAGCAGTAGTTAATATCCCTATTTTCCTAAACAGGCCTCTGCAGAATGTTCTTCAACTCCCACCACAAATAATTCTTATCACACGTTTTTGGACCTGGGAAACGTTACCTAGGCTTGGTAGATTACATCATAAAATGAAAGTATGCATAGTATGCCAAACCTTCATTATGAGACAATCACCTATGTCTAATAACATTCTCATTTCGAATGGAGTTTTGTTTAGGCACTTGAGAAGTTCTGAAATTTACTACCAAACTGTAAGCCCAAGAACTTAACATTGTCAACTTCTTCTTTGTCATCATATTTTAGACATGTATTGGTGGCAAACCTCTTACAGTTTCTGAACTGCAAGTAGTGTGATTTTTCAAAGTTCAGTGACAATGAAATAGCTGTGAACCATTTATTACAGTCCATGAAAAATTCATTAACCAACCTTTAAAAGAATATACTTGTTTTTCTATTTATTGCAATGTTTGTACCATCTGCAAACCCAGCTTTGCATCTGTAAATGTTGGAGATGAAAGGTCATTGATACCCCACAAGAAAAAGTACTGAACCTAAGATGGAACCTTGTGGGACACCACACGCAATTAGTTCCCAGTTGCATGGTGCCTGACAGCTTAATACATGTCTCTTCCCCAATGAGGCCCTAAGTTTAGTGTCATCGACATAGGATTTAAACAGTCTGGCAGCGCTTTATGTTACACCGCAATATTCCGCTTTACATGAAAGGACATTATGATGTAGACAGGCAAATGCCTTTGCTGAATGTGTAGATAGCCTTGTTAATATCGGAACCCTTCAAAAATGCGAATTGTGGCTTTGATATTACATTATTTGCTGTCAGATGGTTAAGAACCCGGCTGTATATTATCTTTCCTAAAATTTCCGATAATGCTAGAAAAAATGGAATTGGACGGAAACATGACGGTGTTTCTTTATCTCCTTTGTTAAACAATGGTTTAACTTCAGCATATTTCAACCATTCAGAAAATATGCCTCTCATAAATGACTGGTTACGCAGACAGTTTAATAATTTACTAAACTCAATGCCAGATATTATGCTACCCCAGAATCGCATTACATACTCCTCACATTAATTCACATAAACCCATCTGACGACGGAATTTTAAACCTCCAAAATTTGTAATGGATACAAAGTACTGATTGTAGTTTCAATCGATATCAATAACAGTTACGGTAAAAATTTTACGTCTTAGGTCCACACAGAAATATGACACATTGCTTTGCGTTCCAGAGTCAGTTCTAGAATAATAAAAAGATAAAAATCCATACTTGCTCATTGTTGGAAACTATCATTCATACATATTCGGTTTATAAACGTGGAACAAATTGTGTTAGTTATAACAGCGTTTAAACTATGCGCAAAAATTAAATTACTCGTCTGGCGCCAAATGTTAGCTAGTGTCATCCTACTACTGCACTTCTCCACTGCCTGTTTCCTAGAGAGAGTTTCGCGCAATACAGATAAAAGAATACAAACAGTATATCAGTGTACACAGCATTTTCTCATGCAAAGCTTGACATTAGCTTATAAAGAACAGTTAAATATGCTCACGTTTTTTTCACAGGTACACAGCTTTAATAACTGATCCAAAGATATCAAATGAGGGAGGCCTATGGTTCAAATCCCCGCCAGACTATCCTGATTTAGGTCTTCCGCGATGTCCCTAAACCACTGAAGCTAAATTCTGATTTGAGTTCCTCGAAAAGGCAAGGCCGATTTCCTACCCCATCATTCCTTAAACTTAATTTTTTCCCTCTGTGTCTACAGGTCGTTAAACACTAGTCTTCCTTCCTTCCTATGAAGTATGTCGCCTCTTATTGTAGTAGCGGTACCTATCTGGTTTCACCCTCACAGTATGGCGTGACTCACACTGACAAATCGCATTTCCATTTCTTCGTTTTTCATTTACGGCGCTCGGAACATGACGAAACCACAAAAGCTGCTACGATTAAATTCATTCATATAGTAATAAAGTATGTGCTTTATTTGTGAATAACCACAGTCGGATTCCAATCCGCCACCAGCAATGATGGGTATAGCTTTGCCAAAAGCAGCCAATCGCGCTGGCGAAACGTCAGGAAAATGAACACACAAACCGTAGTCGAAGAAACCGGGACAGATGCCAACACGCCATTTGTCAACAAGTGGTTTCAAATGCCTCAGTAATTTTGTAAACGTTTTTTTAGTCTGTTGTGCTGTGGCTTCGTCCTGTTCACTTTTTGTACGTGTGAAGGTGTGGTAACAAACTTCGCTGCTCTGATTTATAGCGCGACTGAAGGAGAACGATGTATGAATGAAGCCTGGGTTTGTATATACGAAGTTACGATGGGATTTGTGTACAAAATTTGTCCACTCACCCGTGCTTGAAGGCAGGGTAACTTTTTCCTGTAAATGCGAGCTTCGTGAGCCATTTTGGAATTAGGGGTTCCTGTTAGTAGAGAGCAGCATGAGTAGCGAAGTGGGACTAACAGTTACGACTAATGCTCCCAGTTTCCGTTCTTTTTATAGGGTATATTTCATACGAGTTCACGCTGAGCAAACACAGTCTTCGTTCACTAAATATTTACTGCACGAATGCTTTGTAGATGAAGTGTTTGTCTTACCGTCCTTTGGGTACCACGTATCTAATCATGGTGCTCCCTGTAAAAGAATTATACCTTGCAGGTTGCAATAATTATCAAGTGATACAAGATCTTTTGCACGTATTTGCACGAGCTCTCCTCAAGAATCTGAGTACAAACGTGCATTTTTATAAAATATATCTTTGAAGAACAACGAGGCTATGCGCATGTACCCTGTGCAGTAAAGATAATTGACTAATACAGTATCTTCACCAAGATCATTACTTCTATGAGAATTGTTTATCACGTCGTACAGACATACCGACAGTGTCAAGTTTCTTACAGTATTGTAGTACGTTTCTTTCATGTTACAGAAGGTAAGTTAGCGTAGAGAACTTAGGATCAGCAGTTGTGGTTTCATTTTTCATAAAATGTTCTACGAAAATACTGTTCCTCAGCTTCTTTATAGAAAAGCGTTCTGAATTACAGTCTAAAGCCAAGCACGCGCCTTGTATCTGCTTTGCCCATAAGAGGCAATATACGAAATATTTTAGAATTACTTGTTAGTTACGTCATAAGGAAGTCAGCCATTACAAAACCATAAGTAACTCGACGGACCGATTTTAGTGTTGCGCTTTGTATGTCCGCCTGTGTCAAGTTGTTCCTGAAGGGCAGTCAGACTGAGTCATGAAGAAAAGATGGTATTCCTCATCAGGGCAATTTCCTGTGGCACTTAAATGTCCACTTGTTCCATTCCAGGAAACACACACGCAGCAAACATCTGAACAAATCTGTCATGATTAAGAAAAGAATTTTCCTGAGTTACTTAACAAATACAATTTCTCTATTTAGTGAGTATCAGCTTTTCATTTATTCGTTAATATCTTTTCTCTCAAGCAATTATCAGTTTGTCATATATTTTATTACATAGCGTCGTTATTTCTTCTGAGAACAAAGAACACCTTGCATTAAAGCGCATGAGATATATTTTTTAATTTTCTTATACTTTAAGGAACTTAAAAGGTCGGTAACATCTGGTATACTTTTGGGTATCAGTAGAATTTCATTACTTTATTCTGGAAGTAATTGACAGTGATGATAAGTAAACATGAAGGAGAAATATTGTATAATGAAGACTGAATCACACATACATGCTTCAAGGGGTTGTAATGAGCTACAAAAGTGAGGGAGAATGGTGAAGAACTCATTTTCAGTGTTATATGAAAATTACTGCACTAAATAAGCCCATGGTAGAGACTAACTTTTTTCTGTTACTTCATTCTTCTTTCGTGTTGGACTTACGAAGTACTGTGCGAAAGTTTTTCTTTGTTGCTTATGGTCTAAGAGGAGTGCAGTCTATTAGTGACTACTTACTGATTCAATTCTTTGATGTCAAACAAGATAGTGTGGAAATTTGGTAGAAGATTTTGGAATTTGGAGTGTAATCGAAGTTCTCTTATTTAAACATTTAGTGAGAGTTTTTTAATTGCAAATGCATGATTCTCAGGTCATGGCAAAAGGGACGATTACTGTCAAATTATTGCTTCCTTGCTGATATTTTATTGTCTCAATCTGATTAACATATTTCTTGCAATGTGTCTAAGTGGCTGTCCTGTGTTTTGAGAGTTGCGTCTTACAGTTTAATTTTCATTTTAGTCTGATTTCTACGAATTCTTGCTTTTTTGTTTATTTTATCCTCTGTTGCCTTCACTATTTTATATCCAAAACCTGCACTTTGGTGCTGTAAAGTATTCCTGTCTCATGTATCTCTCTATCGTAGACCTAATGCTACCTTTTAAACTCTCGAGAAGTGTTCGTTCTTTCAATTTATCCGGCCAACATACCTTTCTTACCTTCATGCAATTTATGATATCTATCTAAAAGTTTGTGATGTCTCCATGTCTCTTCCACGAATACATTTCTTTCATGGTTCTGAAAACAATTTTAGCAGTGACTAAATTGTGCTCTGTGCAAATTTCTACCAGACATTACCATTTCAGTTTAGTGGTATTATTTTACTGCATGTTTTGAAAATTTAATTTTACAGGAAAGAGGGTCATGATGTACAACAGGAATGATGTTGTTTAGACATTCTACAAAACTTGAAAATTTACCGTTACTTAACTTCATTATAACAATGATGAAATTATATCACTTCAGTAAGCCACACAATTCGACAGAAAAGCTATGGGAAAAAGACGTTGCTACAAGCAGTAATAACACATCTGAAAATTTTTATAGCAAAAGAACGGAACTTTGTACCACGACACACTTCTCAGTTCACTACTCGTTCATCTTAAAGGTGTTTGTAGGTGTGACCCCCTGGGTTCCCAAGGAAGTACCGACATTTAGTAATGTGATATGCATTACAGCTTTCATATTCAGGACTGATGAGTGGAATTCGCAGATAGTATAAAACCTCTGAATAAAGAATACCAACATGTATTTTGCTTCACAGTTATGTGGCTCTACATATCTTCATTTTTTAGCCTGCAGCTGTCGTTAAACTTTTCTTTAGTCAGCTTGCCACATAGTGAGTTAAAATGATTTAAAATATTCGACTTAAGTGGTAAATGTCAAGCAGATATTTTACAGCGTTGTGTTCACGATTTTATCAGTACTTAGTACACCAGCATTAGTAGCATTTTCTCTTTCTTCTTCTGCCACAACTCGAGAAAATATTATCTTTTACAGTAATCATATATGTACATCCCTCCATAGAAACGCATCGATGTTAACGTTTGCGTGCTTAATAAGTTCAGTTGTCTGAGTAAATAACGGTCGGACTGCACGTTACAAATATCTCCAATATTTACTTATTCCGTGTAAGAATACAAGCTCTTCAGAAGCCTTAAATGTGAGCTCTGTTCAGCGCCAAACAAAGTTAGACCTGTCTGAATTTCCACATAAGGGCGAAAATTCAAATTTTTCTCTCGTAGTTCGGAGCGCGCAAGTTTGTATAACACCAACAGAATATTTACTCAATTAAAGCGCTATAATGAAGCAGCGGTCTTGGTAAAATTATATGCCCAGTAATATTTAACTTATGAATACGCAAGAACAGCCAGTTCATCATGTATTTGACACTGCATGTTGAAATGAGAGTGACCTTCGGAGTGAAATTAAAAGCAGTCAACATGTGCCTAATATTTAATCTAAAATATACGTAGTAATTATGTGTTTATGTGCTATTAACATGCTTCACTGTGTAATTGAAAACGTACCTCGCTTACTTAAACCACAGAACGAAATATGTGCTGCACCTAGATATGGAAGCGGAACACGAAAGGCGAACAGTTGAAATATAAACAGAAGCTTGCAAAATGAGGTCCTACAGACGAATGCTGAAGATTAAATAGGTAGACCGTATCAGCACCGACTAAATGAAGGAATCGGTTGGTAGGACACAGTATGAGGCGACAAGGAGTCATCAATTCGATGATAGAGAGAAGCGTGGGGGTAAACAATAACAGAGAGATAGAAACTAAGACTAACCTACATTAAGCAGGTTTGTATAAACGTAGGATGCGGTAGTTACGTAGGGATAAAGATGCGTGCATAGAATGGTTGGACGCAAAGTTATATCAACCGTGTCTTCAGAGTGAAGAGCACTCCAAGAACATTAATAAATCTACAGTCCTGCTTTGTAAGTTATGACTCGCGATAGGACATTTGTACTCTGGAAGACTGAGTTCAAATGGTCTGGCCATTCGCCTTTAGATTTCATATTTTTGTGTCGTTCCATCTGAGGCAAATGTTTGGATGACTTTTAGAACAATATTACTGCGTAGTTTGCACACTTCGTTTCCCGCCTCGCTCAGCGACCGTGGTATCCAAGGTACAGCACCGTATGTAATGAACTCGGGGCACTAAACTGCAATATGTGTCGCACCTTTCCTTTTAGAAAGCTTTTGACAGCTTTAGAAAAAGTCTTGTTGAATGAGTTTCTCTATACGACAGAAGATATTGTTTCGTTATGCAGCTATTTTGTGTGGGAAACCGACAGAGTTTGGCGGTCCCAAGTACTGTAGGAAAAATACAAGGAATTCGAGGAGCACTTACTAATTCCGATCAAATCTATAAAAAGCTTTCCTGCATAGCATCTGTAGGAAGAATTTGAAAATAAAGTTATATATTGGGCTCTTTGAATAGTTCATAAATTTTCTAAATACATTATAAATTTGCGGTTCCAACTTCTAGTTTCTTGGGAAAAAGTGTTTCTTTGAAAACAGAAAAACAGACTTACACTTCGCGCTTTTGCTTTTCTGTGAATATTTAGTTCTTTCACAGATGTGTTACAAATGCAGCTGCCACTTGCAGCAAAACTATGCTCAGATCAAACCTTTACCACAAAAGATACTTACTTCGTGACTTCAGAAGTATATATAATGGCCCAAGAAACAATTATCATATGAAGTCTTTGGCACTTACCCTTGTAGTAATGCACCTGCCCTTAGCCCTGTGGGATGTGCTATTGGAGTTCCTGATTTACTAGTATTTTATCGCATTTTTAATAATTTTGTCGTTCTGTGTGCGTCAGTCGAACGAGTATTTTTATCAGATTGTTAAATTAAGTCATCGTTATTTTGTACGACGTGCGGTGTGCCAAATAGTATTCTATTGTAGATCTTTGTTTGGTCGATGCTGAGTTATATGTTCTGTATATCCGCTTTCAAAATATATGGTTCCCTTTTACTGTTAACTACTGATATTGATGACTGCTGTGCATTACCGTCCAGAAGTCTGTTTTCATACAACTAGGGTTGTCATAATTTGCTGTGAGGTATTGTTAACTGATTCTTCCGTTGCTGCTTCGTTTAACAAGTGCATACTTGTAAATGAAACGCACAAATATCTGGATGTTCTAGAGTGTGCTGTTGAACATCTACTGTTGAATATCTGAATTTCTCTGTTTTCTTTTATAAAAGCTGCGAGATCATATGCGAATGTGGAACGCATGCTTTCAGTTTTTCGGCCTCATATGCATTCCGAATTTTGTGTCCTATAGCTCTTTCATGTTTGCCACCAAATACACAGATTACATTTTAACTGATTCGTGCCTGCATGTATGACAATATCTTAGTCTGCCGTTGGCGTCCTAGCACCTTTCTTTCGTAGTGTAGGTAAGGCAAGGAGAGATGATGCGCATTTCGAAAATATTAATTAAATCCTGTAAATGTTCATACGCAAAAGTATAAAAGCTTGCCAAATATTTGGCACACATTTTTCGTCTTTGAGAAAAGATCACTTCTCTAACCACATCAATGAAATTTTAATTTTAAACAGTACCTAAAAATGTATGTGATGTCTGTTCATTCGGACTCATCCGAAAGATGCCCTTTTGATCCAGCAGCCTCTATGAATCAAGACACAAAGGAATTAAAGATGCCATTTTGATCATGCAGCCTCTATGAGTCAAGACATAAAGGAATTGCTGTGGTCGAGCGGTTATAGGCGCTCGAGTCCGGAACCGCGCTGCTGCTACGGTCACAGGTTCGAATCCTGCCTCGGTTGTGGATGTGTTATGTCCTTAGGTTAGTTAGGTTTAAGTAGTTCTAAGTTTAGGGGACTGATGACCTCAGATGTTAAGTCCCGTAGTGCTTGGAGCCATTTTGAACCATAAACGAATTAAAGACAGTAGTGGTTATTGGGCATTGGTTTCTATCAACAGACACTACGTATATAATTAAGGTGATGATGGTCAGTGACCCCTTCATTGCAGATGCACACCAAACTCTAACTCTTACGGGAATCGGCGAGATGGCGCGAGTAATGAGGCTAATGGGCGGGGCCACTGCATCAGTAGTGTGAGGAATAAGTTTCGAATATAGGTGGTCCGTGAGGTGGTGATCACCGCTGTGTCCGGATGGCGTAGTGGTCAGCGCATCTCCCCAGTCAGCAGGAGACGTAGGTTCGAATCCCGGTCCAGCACAAATTTTCAGCTTGCTTCACTGATATAAATAAATGCACATGGCAGCTAATGTCTTTGATTCCTTTGTGTCTAGTATCTAAAAATACTGTATTCTGCAGTCTGTCCTCCTAGGGTACTTGAAATGGCGCACCATTGTTAGGAGTGATGCTACTTTCGAACTGGGTCGTTTGGTTATAAAAAAAAGTCTGGCCTCCTGGTTTACGATTAAGAAGCTTTTATTACAATTTCAAGCCAGAGAAACAACGAAGGAGTCAGAATAACGCTTAACTGTTATAAAAGCATGTGGTAACTGATACAAACGTAAAAAAATGAGTAAAATTTTTCGTAGATGGGTATCTAAACAAACAAAGACTTTACAATATAGGAAGTATTATTCTACTTTTTGTATAACGGTGATTTTTGCTGATTTTCCGTTTCATTTCTTCCACAAAGGGCACACATATTATTGTAAACTGAACAGTGTGCATACAGCCATCATTTGATCACTAGTCATTGTAAGCGTCAGCTTTACATCAAGTTTCAGAATAGAGTTACAGACATTCTACACATTCATTTTTACTGAATTCCCCTCATTCATCACCGGAGTGGTCCTTGTCATTAGCTGAGGTCGACCCTAATTCCAGTCTTCTCCCTATCTTCTTGCAGGCTGTTGTGTGTTCCCTCTCTGTGTTTTATGAGGGAATTTTTCAGTAGGCCTGCTTTTTTTGTCAATTTAAGGTCGATACGTTGTGTTATTATGTTAACAGCGCTTCCTTGCCTTTTAGAATTGATGGGTTTGAGAGTGAGGGAATAGGCCAGGCAGCCCTCAGAGCGTTATATGGTATTAACTGCGCATTCAGGTTGGTATCAGATGCCGAGATTGGAAATAAGCATTCATTTCGTAAAGATTCATTAGCAAGAGTTATATGTCTCTGCACCCTGCTAAGGAGAAATGGGATCATCAAAATGAGGTGAGAAACAGAGTAGGACAAACCACTGAAGTACTTGTACCTTTTTTGAGGTGAAGTGGAAACAGAAAAATGAGATGAAGAAGGTATACTTGGAGAAGAATAATCAAAATGGTTTTATCACAGGATGGAATTGGGTCCATATTAAGTGGCGACATGACTTAAGCACTAAATGCTGAATCGCCATTCTGAACATTAGAGAATGGAATCCATGCTGAATTCAATAATTCCCCAAAATGAGATCTGGAAAGATTGTTTTTGTCGTTGTTCAGCATCATGAACTTCTGGAAATCTTCTTTCCAATACCTCTTCAGTGGTTTGAAAGCAACAGGGTCCACTTATTGCGGACAATATGTGGTATGACTCTGTAGGCACATTATACTGCAGTCATTATCACTGGCTACTTCCAACAAATTAGATTGTTCATATGCGAAGCACGGCCGTCCAAGATAAGATGATTTTTCCCTAAAGACATTCAGAGAATGAAAAGGCTTAGCACCCAGTCTATCAACAAGTCTGTTTTACAGTTTCATAACTGTTCTTGGAGTTGCCCCTTTGGATATTTTGGTTTTCTGTAAACATCCTGCGTTATGCAGTTTGCAAGGAGAAAGTGGCTCCTGCATTACAGCGAGCCAAAGGATAACTGTCTCGCATTTCTCTGCCTGTGTTACAGCTTAATATCTTTGCTACCTTTACGAGTAACCATTCGTCCAACAACATTATTTATCTGGAGTCCATTTTCATCTGCATTCCACATGAGCCCAGATTTGTCAGGCTGAATATTTTCTGTCAATATTTTGGTCATAAATTCAAAGTAATCAAATACTTCTTTCCTGCCCAAGCCTTCTGTCCTTGTTCGAAAACAAACTTCACTTTTCCTTGTACAGAACTCGACATTTCTTCTTAAAAAGTGGGTTAGCTATGGCTTTCCCTCCATTTTCTCATCTCTATTAAATGTGGTTTTTAAACGTAGCAGGTTCGCCATATTGTGGACTACGTCACTAAAACATATTCTTTGTGCAAATCCTACGGTCTGGAGCTCACGAATATGATTCTTGCTTTTGGTGAGAGAGGGAGCCTTTGTCTAGTGAAACTGTTTTTCTATTTCAGTTCTTAGATTTTTCTCAGGTGTATTGAACTGTTTACTTGCTGCCCACAAAGAATTTGTTATACTGATTACTGCGTTAGCACCGTTTCGCAAATCAGTCTCGCTTCAAGAACTTCGATCCGTTATCCGACGAAGGTATTCGGAATGATGTATTTAAACTCCAAGCACAGCATAGGTGATTTGGACAAACATCACCGCATTGTAATTTCAAAATTATAGCGCTGAAAATTGATGCCAATTTTAGGTTCGCCTTTTCTCTCCTAATGCCTCCGTGTGTTAGCTGTCCTAAAGCCGTAATAAAGGAGACACATTTTTCTTTAACCGTGTAAACATATGTGACTAGCATTAAGCACTCCATGCGACATTACTATTCACCTATCTATCGCTTCCGTCATTCAGTTTCTCGTTAATCGCTTTACACATCCATTATACTGTGCTCCCTGCCACCGTTGGATAAGCAGCTGCAGTAGCAAGTCGTATACTCCTAGCTCACTCATTTGTTACATAGTTTAATTCTTAATTTCTTTGCGTGTTTTTGGTACTTGCATTGTCTAATTCATAAATTTCTGGGGTATTATGGTATTTGAGAGTTGTAGCATCGCGTTTTAGTACCTGAATAGTGTAAATTTGTGTAGTCGTCTGTCTTCTGTTTTTGTTTTGAACGGCCAGTGTCGGTTGGTCACAGTCAGTGTGCTCCCTGCCACCGTTGGATAAGTAGCTGCAGCAGCAAGTCGTATACTCCTAGCTCACTCATTTGTAACATAGTTTAATTCTTAATTTCTTTGCGTGTTTTTGGAACTTGCATTGTTTAATTCATAAATTTCGGGCCTATTACAGTATTTGAGAGTTGTAGCATCGCGTTTTAGTACCTGAATAGTGTAAATTTGCGTAGTCGTCTGTCTTCTGTTTTTGTTTCGGACGGCCAGTGTCGGTTGGTCACAGTCAGTGTGCTCCCTGCCGCCATTGGATAAGCAGCTGCAGCAGCAAGTCGTATACTCCTAGCTCACTCATTTATTACATAGTTTAATTCTTAATTTCTTTCCGTGTTTTTGGTACTTGCATTGTTTAATTCATAAATTTCGGGCGTATTATAGTATTTGAGAGTTGTAGCATCGCGTTTTAGTACCTGAATAGTGTAAAATCGCGTAGTCTCCTTCCGCCGCCGAGCAGTGTGTCAGCAGTGCGCAAGTAGCAGCATTACTGCATTTACTAGGCAATCTTGTATTTTAATAACCGTTTAAATTTTGTGTCGATTTGTTTGCGCTCTCTGTAGATTAGTTCAGACGTTCTTTGCACAACAGTTTTTAGCATAGATAGGGACTGCAACTGCTGTGTTCGGATTCAGGCTGAGTTGGCATCCCATCGCTCCCAGCTTCAGGCAGTGTTGGCTTCGGTCACACAGCTTGAGGCTGTTGCCAATGGGCATCACTGTGGGGTTCCGGATGGGGGTTTGTCGGGGACGGCCAGCTCGTCCCACGCATCCCCCGATCGGACTACGACTGTGGTTGCCCGGGATACTGCCCGCATTGAGGCTGATCCCTCACCTTTGGTAGAGTGGGAGGTCGTCTCAAGTTGTGGCAGGGGGCGAAAGACATTCTGGAGAGCTGAACGGAAGGCCTCTCCAGTTTGTCTGACGAACCGGTTTCAGGTTCTGTCACAGGCTGATACTGATCTTCGGCCTGACATGGCTGCTTGTCCTGTTCCAGAGGTTGCCCCTTAGTCTGCAAGATCCGGGCGGTCGCAGAGGGTGGGCTTACTGGTAGTTGGGAGCTCAAACGTCAGGCGCGTAATGGGGCCCCTTAGGGATATGGCAGCAAGAGAGGGGAAGAAAACCAATGTGCACTCCGTGTGCATACCCGGGGGGAGTCATTCCAGATGTGGAAAGGGTCCTTCCGGATACCATGAAGGGTACAGGGTGCACCCATCTGCAGGTGGTCGCTCATGTCGGCACCAATGATGTGTGTCGCTATGGATCTGAGGAAATCCTCTCTGGCTTCCGGCGGCTATCTGATTTGGTGAAGACTGCCAGTCTCGCTAGCGGGATGAAAGCAGAGCTCACCATCTGCAGCATCGTCGACAGGACTGACTGCGGACCTTTGGTACAGAGCCGAGTGGAGTGTCTGAATCAGAGGCTGAGACGGTTCTGCGACCGTGTGGGCTGCAGATTCCTCGACTTGTGCCGTAGGGTGGTGGGGTTTCGGGTTCCGCTGGATAGGTCAGAAGTCCACTACACGCAACAAGCGGCTACACGGGTAGCAGGGGTTGTGTGGCGTGGGCTGGGCGGTTTTTTAGGTTAGATGGTCTAGGGCAAGTACAGAAAGGGCAGCAGCCTCAACGGGTGCGGGGCAAAGTCAGGACATGCGGGGACCAAGCAGCAATCGGTATTGTAATTGTAAACTGTCGAAGCTGCGTTGGTAAAGTACCGGAACTTCAAGCGCTGATAGAAAGCACCGAAGCTGAAATCGTTATAGGTACAGAAAGCTGGCTGAAGCCAGAGATAAATTCTGCCGAAATTTTTACAGGGGCACAGACGGTGTTTAGAAAGGATAGATTGCATGCAACCGGTGGTGGAGTGTTCGTCGCTGTTAGTAGTAGTTTATCCTGTAGTGAAGTAGAAGTGGATAGTTCCTGTGAATTATTATGGGTGGAGGTTACACTCAACAACCGAGCTAGGTTAATAATTGGCTCCTTTTACCGACCTCCCGACTCAGCAGCATTAGTGGCAGTACAACTGAGAGAAAATTTGGAATACATTTCACATAAATTTTCTCAGCATGTTATAGTCTTAGGTGGAGATTTCAATTTACCAGATATAGACTGCGACACTCAGATGTTTAGGATGGGTGGTAGGGACAGAGCATCGTGTGACATTGTACTGAGTGCACTATCCGAAAATTACCTCGAGCAATTAAACAGAGAACCGACTCGTGGATATAACGTCTTGGACCTACTGATAACGAACAGACCCGAACTTTTCGACTCTGTATGTACAGAACAGGGAATCAGTGATCATAAGGCCGTTGCAGCATCCCTGAATATGGAAGTTAGTAGGAATATAAAAAAAGGGAGGAAGGTTTATCTGTTTAGCAAGAGTAATAGAAGGCAGATTTCAGACTACCTAACAGATCAAAACGAAAATTTCTGTTCCGACACTGACAATGTTGAGTGTTTATGGAAAAAGTTCAAGGCAATCGTAAAATGCGTTTTAGACACGTACGTGCCGAGTAAAACTATGAGGGACGGGAAAAACCCACCGTGGTACAACAACAAAGTTAGGAAACCAATGCGAAAGCAAAGAGAGCTTCACTCTAAGTTTAAACGCAGCCAAAACCTCTCAGACAAACAGAAGCTAAACGATGTCAAAGTTAGCGTAAAGAGGGCTATGCGTGAAGCGTTCAGAGAATTTGAAAGTAAAATTCTATGTACCGACTTGACAGAAAATCCTAGGAAGTTCTGGTCTTACGTTAAATCAGTAAGTGGCTCGAAACAGCATATCCAGACACTCCGGGATGATGATGGCATTGGAACAGAGGATGACACGGGTAAAGCTGAAATACTAAACACCTTTTTCCAAAGCTGTTTCACAGAGGAAGACCGCACTGCAGTTCCTTCTCTAAATCCTCGCACAAACGAAAAAATGGCTGACATCGAAATAAGTGTCCAAGGAATAGAAAAGCAACTGGAATCACTCAACAGAGGAAAGTCCACTGGACCTGACGGGATACCAATTCGATTCTACACAGAGTACGCGAAAGAAATTGCCCCCCTTCTAACAGCCGTGTACCGCAAGTCTCTAGAGGAACGGAAGGTTCCAAATGATTGGAAAAGAGCACAGGTAGTCCCAGTCTTCAAGAAGGGTCGTCGAGCAGATGCGCAAAACAATAGACCTATATCTCTGACGTCGATCTGTTGTAGAATATTAGAACATGTTTTTTGCTCGAGTATCATGTCGTTTTTGGAAACCCAGAATCTACTATGTAGGAATCA
The DNA here is from genome assembly GCF_021461385.2 of Schistocerca piceifrons. Classification (NCBI taxonomy): domain Eukaryota; kingdom Metazoa; phylum Arthropoda; class Insecta; order Orthoptera; family Acrididae; genus Schistocerca; species Schistocerca piceifrons. The sequence continues at coordinate 432,846,286 of NC_060139.1, forward strand.
ACATGGATTCCTTAAACAGCGATCGTGTGAGACCCAACTCGCTTTATTTGTTCATGAGACCCAGAAAATATTAGATACAGGCTACCAGGTAGATGCTATTTTTCTTGACTTCCAGAAGGCGTTCCATACAGTTCCGCACTGTCGCCTGATAAACAAAGTAAGAGCATACGGAATATCAGACCAGCTGTGTGGCTGGATTGAAGAGTTTTTAGCAAACAGAACACAGCATGTTGTTATCAATGGAGAGACGTCTACAGACGTTAAAGTAACCTCTGGGGTGCCACAGGGGAGTGTTATGGGACCATTGCTTTTCACAATATATATAAATGACCTAGTAGATAGTGTCGGAAGTCCCATGCGGCTTTTCGCTGTAGTATACAGAGAAGTTGCAGCATTAGAAAATTGTAGCGAAATGCAGGAAGATCTGCAGAGGATAGGCACTCGGTGCAGGGAGTGGCAACTGACCCTTAACATAGACAAATGTAATGTATTGCGAATACATAGAAAGAAGGATCCTATATTGTATGATTATATGATAGCGGAACAAACACTGGTAGCAGTTACTTCTGTAAAATATCTGGGAGTATGCGTGCGGAACGATTTGAAGTGGAATTATCATATAAAATTAATTGTTGGTAAGGCGGGTACCAGGTTGCGATTCATTGGGAGAGTCCTTAGAAAATGTAGTCCATCAACAAAGGAGGTGGCCTACAAAACACTCGTTCGAAATATACTTGAGTATTGCTCATCAGTGTGGGATCCGTACCAGATCGGGTTGACGGAGGAGATAGAGAAGATCCAAAGAAGAGCGGCGCGTTTCGTCACAGGGTTATTTGGTAACCGTGATAGCGTTACGGAGATGTTTAACAAACTCAAGTGGCAGACTTTGCAAGAGAGGCGCTCTGCATCGCGGCGTAGCTTGCTCGCCAGGTTTCGAGAGGATGCGTTTCTGGATGAGGTATCGAATATATTGCTTCCCCCTACTTATACCTCCCGAGGAGATCACGAATGTAAAATTAGAGAGATTAGAGCGCGCACGGAGGGTTTCAGACAGTCGTTCTTCCCGCGAACCATACGCGACTGGAACAGGAAAGGGAGGTAATGACGGTGGCACGTAGGGTGCCCTCTGCCACACGCCGTTGGGTGGCTTGCGGAGTATAATTGTAGATGTAGATGTAGATATAACAAGATTGCACTATGTTCGTGAAATCTCAGACGCATCCATTAGCCAGTCGATGAGAAAATTTCCTCCCAAGACTTGCGAATATGCCCGCTGTTTCTACATAATTTGGAACGCACTTTCTATAGCTACTAACTCGCTGCAAACACACCGGTGTTGCCATTTACCGTCGAGTACGAAAACGGAAAATGCCTCTTCTCTCCTACCGATGTTAGTCTACTTGTTCTGTATTTTCGATGAATTCCTTATTTTCGCAATGCGGTTTCCAACTCTGTAGGTTTTATAGTCGGTAAACATCAGTGTGTGTGACATTTTTTCCGGTTGTGAGTCATCATCTTATGTTTCTTATGTGTTGCAGTGTTCTGGTATATGGTATATTTGGTATTTGTTGTATGGTTTGTCGCATTTTTTGTGGATCAGTTTGTCTAGTGTCTCTGATTTGTAGCTAGTATCCGTAGCAGATTGTTCGACGATGTTCACGTCTTGTATGTAATTATCCCAATTTATTAGAACTCTTTTCAGTTAATGCATTCCGCACTGTATATGAAACTTTTCTGTTCACGTATTTTGTAATAGTTGGGCCCGTTGTCAATTATTGTACTAGTTGCTGTGGGAAATCTGTTTGTTCGGTAATGGCATTTTTGTATTTTACTTTTCTGTTTTGAAGCCTCAGAAGTTTCGTTCTTATTATTTATCTGTTTCAGTAGTGAAATAGATGTTCGTGTGGGTAGTGTTGATGTCTCCGAGTACTTATTGTAATCGGACACATGGGTCTTTACCTGTAAAATTATCTCACTGTTATCGTGCCATTCCAGCGAATCCACTGGATTGTAGTTACAATGGAGTGATCGTCTCATGGATGTCACGTCTTCGCTTGAGAAGTGAATGTTATGATTTGACGAATAAGTCAAAAGTCGTTATTTTCCTGGTAATTATAGTTTCGGCTTCCAGATCTGGAAATCGCATCGGTCGTTACAAAGGTTCAGGTAACAGTTTCAAACTTACATAACCTCAGCAAGCTGAAGCTATAGTAGCGAATTTTTGTACGGAAAAAATTAAAGAAACGGAACCTCAGATGGTCAAGAAGAAACATTGATGTTGGTTTCTGTACGTTGATGAATCTTTAGTTATATGCCTTGATGGAGAAAAACGACTCTCACAATTTCTAAATTTTCAGTATGTATATTAATTGTAATGAAAACTGACTGCGAAAAAACAGAAGGAAAGTCATACATTTTAGGATGTACGGGTACTCAGAAAAGCCAAGGAATCCTTATGGCACAAATCTACTCACATCAATAGATGCCTTCACAGAAATTCCGTTCACCATCCCAAGCAGAAAAGAGGAGTTATCAAAAGGTTGCTGGACCGGGCTAAATGAATCTGTCGAAAACAGTGCTTGGAGGACGAAATCGGTCATTAAGAACTGCTTTGAGAAGAGATGTCTCCCCTGGCAAAGGTATAAACCGGATAATGCACAGTAAAAGGTCTGAAGTTTCTAGTGAAAAAGAACCAACTAAAGGGGAAATTTTCCTCCCATTCGTATAAAAGGCACAGATCGCTTAAGCAGAATACTAAGAAGACCAGATTCTGATACAGTGTTTAAAGCTAGCAGGAAAGGTTAGTGAGGTTTTGTACACTGCAAAGGACTTACGCCCGGCGCTTGGCACAGCAGAATATGTAACGTCCCCTCCATTTGTCGTCAAGTGTACATAGGATGTTCAAAAAGAAGCCCTAATACCCGACTTTAGGAACATAAAAGCAATTGTCGTGCGAGAATCGCGGATAAAACGGTAGTAATAAATCATGCACTGGTTCCAAATTGGGTTCCACATTATTATAGTTTGGCAGTATCCAATCATAGCTAGTCTAGCATACATATAGAAACAAGGAGGGCTGATGTTAGACAAGTAGTGGCCCTTAGGCCGTTATGGGAGCTAAAACTGAGCGTGGACGAGAAGCTGCTGCCACTACAATGCGAAGCGTGAAATTAAGAATCTCGCATGTCAGATTTTTGTCTTGTGTAGAGAAACTTGGCCAATGAGATGAGACTTCGATTACACGCCACAAACAAAACATCGGAGATCCCATATTGTATGAGGTTAAACTCCATATGCATGTAGAGCCTTTCGTATTGTAATGTACGTGGTAAAAATACACAGTTTCAAAGCATGAGTACACTGAGGATCTCTCGAAATTGCGATGTTTTAGGTACGACATGCTATAGTGGAATGATAGGAGACTGGACATCGGCAGTTAGAGGCTTCTCACTTTCCGTGAGATATGGCAGGTCGTTTCAGAGCGTACAGCAACAACGACGGACACCACGTCCAGCGGGCCTCGCGATGAGAAACAAGTCTCTTGTAAGAACGGCTGTAGTACTAAATGAAACAAACACCTCCATTTATTTCCTACTAGAAGCCCCGTAGCACACAACGATTCCGCATCTCAGCAGCGGTCTAACGACATCGCGAATCGACCGACACTTCGATACGTATACTCAGTTGCTGAGCTTGTTGAAGCTTCTTATCTGAATCTTTAAAGATTCTTATGACTGCAAGATGAAACGTTAGGCAGAGGGCATGATCTAACGCCCAGAAATCACCAGTCACCAAGGATGCAAATAGCGGCGATGAAAGCTTATGTTTGACTGTGGGGGTCTTCGACCTCCTTCTTGTTTATCTCTATTCCTGCTGGAGCAGTATGCGTCTAACTAGAATTCATCGACTAGAAATGACTTTTGTCTCTTTGTTTATGCAGTTGCACGTGTTCAACTCATCTCTCTAGTTCTATCACTTCTGGCGGATTACTATATTAGTTTCTATAATTTATCTCTTTCGCAATGTGTTAGAAGACCAAGTCACTTTAAGTAACGTTATCATTTGAATTTCAAACACCGTTTAGATAAGTAACTTAGCTTATACAATTGTTCGTCTTCCTTAATCGAGGGGTGATGCCCCATGTTGCCTTGTGTGTAACATTCCACGTCCGAACATTTAAACACGAGAGTGAGTAACGAATGGTTTTGGTATCTGATTAATCTCTTTGCCCGTAATTCAGACAACTATACGTGAATCAGGCCTTGGGTTTCAACGAAACTTCAAAGACCGTAGAATTTACACTGCACATGCAGCCCCTACATGTGTTGCAAATATTTCTGTTTAGCCCTGTAGATTAAGAAGGGAACCAAGAACTTCAGATTTTATTGACTTATCACAAATTGCTAACTGTAATTCGAGAACCTATACAAGAAAGCTGCAACAGTTTGTAAAACTGCCATCAACGAGATCCCAGGAAAACAGTTTGAGTGGGTGGGTACGATAACTTATATAGCTTTGGAGGTATGAATTAAACAGCGCCTTCAGTCACAACTTTTTCGTGTTTTATTAACTACGCGATGCATTTCGGACCCTGTGGGTTCATCGTCAGGTGTAATTTGTCTTAATATATATTCTGTTTCTTCTCCTGAATGAGGTGAAATGCATATTCCTGACACGAAAGGTTTAATGTTAGGTTTTTAATTTCGTAAGTCTAACGCGGAAAATATGTGCAAAATAGTGGAAAATGAACAGTGTAAACTTACCACGTAATCCAAGGAAAGCATTTTCAACGTTTTAGTAGCGGCAAACATTCTTCTCTCCGTCGTTATAGTACATGTCACTTCGTTCAGGATGTGTATTTGCACACACACGTTTATAAACACTTCACAGATGTTTTTTTACGTGGTGTTGTCAAAGAGGAAAGTCTGTTAGAACAACTGGAGACATACCTCCACAAAATCAAAAAATCAGAATCTATGTTAAATGAACAAACAGATTTTGCAAGTCATAGTTATTTCATGTGTGTGCAAATGTACATCTTGAATGAAGTGACATGTACTAAAACGACGTGGAAAAGAATGTTTGCCGGTACTAAAACGTTGAAAATGGTTTCCTTGGATTATGTGGTAAGTTTGCACTGTTCATTTTCCACAATTTTGCACATATTTTCCGCGTTCGACTTACGAAATTCATAACCTAACATTAAACCTTTACGTGTCAGGAATATGCATTTCACCTCATTCAGGAGAAGAAATAAAACATATATTAAGACGAATTACACCTGACGATGAACCCACAGGGTCCGAAATGCATCGTGTAGTTAATAAAACACGAAAAAGTTGTGCCTGAAGGCGTTGTTTAATTCATACCTCCAATGTTTTGAATACAGTCACTTTTTAAGCTGCAAAATATCGAAAAAATTAAATTATATAGCTGACGTAACACATGGAACCACGCTGTAATTAGAACAGGATTTTGTTGCATTCCGAAAATCGTAAACAGGACACAACAGCGTGGGAGTAAGTGGAAAAGGCACAAGAACACACGGGCTTTGAGTGTCAAGAGTCGAATTCGCCACTCACTCACAGTTCCTAACTAAAGACTCGCTACTGGACTGCAGAGTGGATGTCTCCGGGTTAATTGAGAAAATGGCGCCGTTCCAAGACCTTCAAACTTCGCACTCTCCGTAAAGCTGCAGAGCTAATTACATAAATGGGTCTTGAATTATTACTGCCACTAAACGTTAATCAAAGGATGCCCGGTGCTGAATCGTCTAACTTTCGACTCAGGTTTGCTTATGCTAACTTTTTACAAGCTTCATGTTACAAACAGTTACTACTGTCTACGTGCATTAAGATTATATGACAGCGATAGAACTATGCGTTGTATTTCATTCAAAATGCGCACGTTCAGCATTGTTGTAATATTTACTAATAATACAATAATAATTGTGTAGTTCGCTGATTTTCATTCTTACATGTGATTATCTAATAACTGTTAAGCGATGTTAGGCTCTAGAGTGTCACACGTTATTAGTGTGTAGCTTCATACAGGACCCTTAGCAGGAGTAGCTACTGCACGTCTTTGCCCTTTCGTGGTTCTTACACTCTAAGAAACAAAAAATAAAAATAAAATAAAACATAAAAAAGAAAAGGACACACCAAGAAGGAACAAGTTGGATGATTTTTTTCAATTTGATGGAATTGTTGGATGTACTCCTGAGAGATACGGTACCAAATTATGCCCAACTGGCGCACTAGATCGTCAAAATCCCGAGGTGGTTGAAGCGCCATGCCCATAATGCTTCAAACGTTCTCAGCTGGGAGGAGACCCGGCGATCTTGCTGACCAATATATGGTTTGGCAAGCACGAAGACAAGTAGTAAAAACTCTCACCGTGAGCGGACGAGCATTATCTTGCTGGAATGTAAGCCCAGAATGGACTGCCATGAAGGGAAACAAAACGAGGCGTAGAATATCGCGACGTGCCCTGTGCTATAAAGGTGCCCCGTATGACGACCAAAGGGGTTCTGCTATGAAATGAGGTGGCACCCCAGACCGTCTCCCCTGGTTGTCAGCGCTGTACATCACAGCTCTGCGGGACGTCTCCAGACTCATCTTCACTAGTCATCGGGGCTCATTTCAAAGCGGGAATCAGTGAGATTCCAGGCCTCCCTCCTACCACAGCACAAAAATTCTCGGCTACATGAACTATTCCCGATATTCGACTTTTTTTACTTACATTGACTGGGGTTCCACGAAACCAGTATAATCCACTATTTCCTTGACATTATTAATGTACACGTGCCCCTGAGCGTAAGGAAAGAAAAACGGCTTTTGTAAACGTTACGATAAAACCAGTTACGTTGAAAATTCGATCCAAACACAACGCTTATAAGCACAGTAGTTTCGTAGGCAGAAGGGACTGGCAAATACAACGATGTAATTATTCATTTTACGCTGTTAAATTTCACAAAATTGTCAATAAGAGTTTAAGAAATCGTCAATTTCACGATTTTTAAATGCTCGATTGAGTCGGTGGCTTAATGAGGCCAGTCAATAAGAGCCAGGAAAGATCGAATGTGAGAAATAATTTGTGCAGTCGAAATTTTTTGTACAGTGGTAGGAGGGTGCACAATGAACAATATACAAGAAATCCTGACCTGTGGGGGCTGAACATTGGAGTGGGAGCGCGTTTGAAGGTCACCTTGGCACATTTTTCTTGAGCAATTCGAAAACGACGCCCTTTAGCCCTACAATAAATGTGCTACAAAAAGGTCTTGTTACTTTTTCATTAAGACCAATAGTTTGCGCATAGCGAGTGATAGAATATGAAAACCTCACACAGATTTCTTGAAGGCTGGATAAGCAATGCGTGTTGCATAAAACGACATCAGTGGGAGCAGCTAGGTCGCTCTGTGCATGGCATAGCGTGCTAGCAGACCCGTCTCGGTGCGATATTCGGAAACCCTCTTCTGTCCGTCCACTGTGTGGCAGCGCGGACTTACGGTATAATCAGTCTTAAGTCCCACACGTCCGACGCCCATTGTGGCCACATGGACGATAAGCTGCCGCCTGTCGGAACGTGCGTCGCGGCGCGGATGGTGTATTTCGGCGTGATGGGAGCCACATGTATCGAGTTCACGTGGGTCTCTACTGTCGGCAAGATTCACGGGTGACTCATGCTCCGAATTCTGGAAAATAATGTCGGATTAAAGGATACGGTGAGGCACTCGGCTGGTTATCATCACCTCTACGCTCCGAAACCCTCTGGTTACGGATTAGAGCAGCATATTTATTTCAAAATAAACGAGTTGGAGAATATTTTGATATGATGGTAACTATGATGTCAGACTAACATTCAGTAAGAACATGAGTAGCCTTACTCAGTGCGGTACCGTTGTGGAAGAAAATCTCGTGCCCAAACGTCAACTCAAACGCCGGAAAACACTACATAAGTGGCTGAAAATTTCAACAGTGTCTCATCAGTGAGGCACAAACTGCCACTCACTTTTATTTTATTATCTCCTTTTCTCTGATTGACAAGCATAGTTTCAGAACATCAGCAAACTGAATTGCGGTTACGTCTCATCATCACCCTATTCAGCATTACCCATTCACTACTAAATAAAAGCCTCCTCTATCGCTTTCCATGCACTATAGTCTTGAGTGACAGGTGTCTATGCAGCTAAGGCGTGTTTTCTAATCCCACTGTCCCATCTTCCATTACATCGTCCTCTCAGCCTTTTCCTTGTATGTTTTAACGCAACAAACCACTTTCTTGGTTCTTCCACCACGCATTCTGATGGCTGCATGTCGCTCCATCTTCCAACCATTTGAGTTGCATTACGGATACAGTTATATGCTCAATTCTTATTCAGTGCTCTATCAGTTTTCTTGTATCTCCGACGAATCCTCAACATGAGTTACCCCAATGCTTGCTGAATAACCATCAGTTTTTGAATGGTTCCTGTTCTGAGATGAAAGGTCACACTGCAATAAACTAGAAGTGTGTGTACAATTTTATTGCATACCTTTCGTTTCAGACATATATCGTTTGGAAATGTGTCATTACTCTCTGTATATTTCCTAACAGTTCCAGATTACAGGCAATTTCTACGAAACTTGATAGCCACATGAAAATGCCATTATTGATGAAGGAGGGTGCACCACAAAATTCGGCTCAAATAACTAACATTATTTACGAGAATTATTATTACATATTTTCTGCACTTAATTTACAATTAATTTTGCAAAAACTTGGCGAAGACTGGACATTTTGTGTATGTATATGTTAGTATTACTATGGAATTTACTAGCATAATTTTGTGTGCAGTTTCTCTGTGTCTTCACAATATACTTTCCATCATCAGACTAATTACGTAAGTATATTCGAGCAGACGCTTTGTCAGTTGTTGTGACATATGCTTCGCACAACTGAACTGAGTCACTGTTTTAATCGCTGCTCGATTAACGCTTATGGAATTGCTTTTTCATTCTTGTGTAAAGTCTCCAAGAAACGAATAACTTGAATTCTCACTTAATGGGGATTTTTATTTCTTGGGTTTATCCATATCACTATTCAGGCTTCGAGATTTGACATAGAACTAATTCATGCGCTCATTTCATTCCGTCTTGAGTGGCTGCATATGTTGAATGGGTAGCACTGACTCGTTCTTATGCTGACAGTCTTAGACATTTTTACATCATGTTTCCTTCGTCACGTTTCATTTACTCTAAAGCCGGTACCAAAGATCTATGGTAGTGTCAGTGTATGTGATTGCAGGCTTTCTCGGCGTGTTCCAGTGACGAAACACTCTTGGTGATCAGCTGAGTGTTGCCATCGTCTTGTCGCAAAGTTTCGAACCCATTATTATGAGGCGTAGACTTCGCCTGAAGGTGATGGGTACGAAACTCATCGAAACGCTGCGACAAAACGATGCTACCACTCGGCTGATCACCAAGAATATTTTATCATTGACTGAGATAAGAGACAATATTTCCATGTTACAAATTAAACTGCAATTTTTAATTTTGATCGTTATATCACATACCTATATGGAAGAAAGTCACTTGCCTAATCCTTAACGATCTATCCGAATTTCTTCCCATGACAAGTGGGTTGAGAAATTATTTTAAAATAAATTTAACACTGCTTATTTTAAAATAAATTTAACACTGAATCTCAACGTTAAGTACGACATCTGATTGTACAAGGATGGGATAGGAAAACAACCACGAACTTTTCGGTATTCGCTTTAATCAACTTAGGGAAACAATGGGACACGTAAATCTAGATGAGCCAACGGCAATTTGAACCGTGCTCCACCCGGATACAGGTTAATCCACTTTGCCCACTCTGCAAACTAGAGGCAACAAACTTAAAAATTTGGAATTGGAATTTACTACAATATAATGTACTACAATACTATAGTTGTTGAGTAGATTTCTGGAGGAAACATTTTTGGTACCAGAAATATTGTGTGTGTGTGTGTGTGTGTGTGTGTGTGTGTGTGTGTGTGTGTGTGTGTGTGTGCGTGTATGTGTATGTGTGTGTGTGTGTGTGTGTGTGTGTGTGTGTGTGTGTGTGTAGCTAGTTTGTTTCGTGGTATTATATTTATAGCGCTCAAAATTAAAATATGCCGTTTAGTTTGTAACATGGAAATATACGCCTCAAAATAATGGGTTCGAATCTTTCCGACAAAACGATGGTATCACTCAGCTGATCACCAAGCGTATTTTGTGACCGGAACACGCCGAGAAAGCCTGCAATCACATTTTGAGTTTTCACGCAATCTTTCATAGATTAATGGAGTCAATGGATTTTTAATGAACAACGTGAGCTACTACAAACTGTCTATAATAAACTGTTTGCGTTTATTGAGAACATTATCGATCCATTACGCTGCCATGGTAGAACAAACGAAATTACATCCGTTTCTGTTGAACGTTTGCCGTCCAGTGTTACGTACTGGTTTCTGTCACTCAAACATTGTTTGAAACGTCACATATATTATATGAAGGGGTAGCACGGATTAGCGAAAGATCTGGTAGGAAATCGACCGTGCCCATTTGGAAGGAATCATCCCTGCATTTGCCTCAGGAGGTTTAGCTAAATCATGGACAACCTAAATCTGGATGGCCAAGAGGCGATTCGAACCGTCATCCACCTGAAAGATATTATAAGACACTCCACATTATAGATACCTGCGCCACAGCTAAAATTTCTCGAGACAAATATGATCAAAGCGCGCAGTACTTAAAACAAAAAAGAGTAAAATTGAAGATTGATTTGGAATGGGTCCACAGTTATTAAAACAGAGGTTTTCCAAATACAGCTATTAAATTAATTTAAAAAAACGTAAAAAAATTGATAGGCATGAATAAAAATTACCATGTTTAACAAAATTACAGAACTTTGTTAAAATTACACCCATTCTTCATGTTACTCACTTTGGCCTGTACTGTCAGCCACCTGTAAAACATCTAACGTTTTCATTGTTCTGAAACCTCAACTCAGTAATAGAACATTAAATTCAGGAAAATTGTTGCCCGCTGAACACTCACTACAAAGCTGTACTAGTCGACCAGCCTGATGACACACTGAAAAACCCTCTGCAGTTCAGGAGAATCCTGTAAATTTCTCAGTCATTAACTATGTACCACGTTATTCCCATCAGCTCGTAAATATAGGGCTCTGCAGACAGATTAGTTATGCCATATTATTTGAATACAAAATACACTGATATCTCCATATAATGCTCACTTTGGTGAGTCCTGTTACCTAAGCAGGAAGAAAAGTGCGTTGAATTTTTACGCTACTTGTAGACGAGTTGGGAAGTCCCTCCTCATGCTGGGCTAAGCAAATGTAGGACAACTAGGCGGCTGATTAACCAGTTGCAGCTAATAGTCTGCCTCCCCCAGCCACTCTGCTATCCGCCACCACACGGCTCTGCTCCTCAAGAGTGTGAGGCAGCTTGATAGGGAACAGCAAAGTCAACTACTTGACTGGCTGAAAATTTTTTCTTGACTATTGTATTCGCCAATTCGTTACCGTGAATTTTCATATGGCTGAGATCTAACAGGAAGACACTTCCTTCCCCATTTCTTGTCGGCAGTGTATGGTGCCCAGACGCTCCGCACTTCTTTACCTGCTTTTTACAAATGCTGTATAGCCTGCGGAGTACCCACGATATTGGAAGAACCCACTAGTAAAATACACTCCTGGAAATTGAAATAAGAACACCGTGAATTCATTGTCCCAGGAAGGGGAAACTTTATTGACACATTCCTGGGGTCAGATACATCACATGATCACACTGACAGAACCACAGGCACATAGACACAGGCAACAGAGCATGCACAATGTCGGCACTAGTACAGTGTATATCTACCTTTCGCAGCAATGCATGCTGCTATTCTCCCATGGAGACGATCGTAGAGATGCTGGATGTAGTCCTGTGGAACGGCTTGCCATGCCATTCCACCTGGCGCCTCAGTTGGACCAGCGTTCGTGCTGGACGTGCAGACCGCGTGAGACGACGCTTCATCCAGTCCCAAACATGCTCAATGGGGGACAGATCCGGAGATCTTGCTGGCCAGGGTAGTTGACTTACACCTTCTAGAGCACGTTGGGTGGCACGGGATACATGCGGACGTGCATTGTCCTGTTGGAACAGCAAGTTCCCTTGCCGGTCTAGGAATGGTAGAACGATGGGTTCGATGACGGTTTGGATGTACCGTGCACTATTCAGTGTCCCCTCGACGATCACCAGTGGTGTACGGCCAGTGTAGGAGATCGCTCCCCACACCATGATGCCGGGTGTTGGCCCTGTGTGCCTCGGTCGTATGCAGTCCTGATTGTGGCGCTCACCTGCACGGCGCCAAACACGCATACGACCATCATTGGCACCAAGGCAGAAGCGACTCTCATCGCTGAAGACGACACGTCTCCATTCGTCCCTCCATTCACGCCTGTCGCGACACCACTGGAGGCGGGCTGCACGATGTTGGGGCGTGAGCGGAAGACGGCCTAACGGTGTGCGGGACCGTAGCCCAGCTTCATGGACACGGTTGCGAATGGTCCTCGCCGATACCCCAGGAGCAACAGTGTCCCTAATTTGCTGGGAAGTGGCGGTGCGGTCCCCTACGGCACTGCGTAGGATCCTACGGTCTTGGCGTGCATCCGTGCGTCGCTGCTGTCCGGTCCCAGGTCGACGGGCACGTGCACCTTCCGCCGACCACTGGCGACAACATCGATGTACTGTGGAGACCTCACGCCCCACGTGTTGAGCAATTCGGCGGTACGTCCACCCGGCCTCCCGCATGCCCACTATACGCCCTCGCTCAAAGTCCGTCAACTGCACATACGGTTCACGTCCACGCTGTCGCGGCATGCTACCAGTGTTAAAGACTGCGATGGAGCTCCGTATGCCACGGCAAACTGGCGGACACTGACGGCGGCGGTGCACAAATGCTGCGCAGCTAGCGCCATTCGACGGCCAACACCGCGGTTCCTGGTGTGTCCGCTGTGCCGTGCGTGTGATCATTGCTTGTACAGCCCTCTCGCAGTGTCCGGAGCAAGTATGGTGGGTCTGACACACCGGTGTCAATGTGTTCTTTTTTCCATTTCCAGGAGTGTAAATCTGAAATTATGGATTTTCTATAAACATCATCACAGGTTAACATACTGCCTGCTTTTAGTTTACTGTGACAGATATTCATAATACGAGGGTCAGTCAAAAAGTAATGCCTCCTATTTTTTATTCTACGTTTAATTGTCAGGAAATTTAAATGCAATTACATAGGTTGAAAACCACAACATTGAGGATCATTTTGTCATTTTTCAATGTAATCTCCGCCCATCTCTACAGTTTTGGTCCATCTTTGAACAAGGGCATGTATCCCAGCACGGTAAAAATCACAGCTCTGCTTCCTAAGCCATTGACGCACGGATGTTTTGACGGTCTCCTCATCTTCAAAATGAATCCCACGATGAGCTTCTTTTAGTGGCCCGAACAGATGGAAGTCTGATGGTGCCAGGTCAGGGCTGTATAGGGGATGAGTCAAAACTTCCCATCCAATTTTGACAATCTCGTCAGAGGTGTGACGACTGGTGTGTGGTCTTGCATTGTCATGCAAAAGAAGAACATCTGCCATTGATTTTGTTGGGCGAACTCGCTGAAGACGTGCTTTAAGTTTGTTGAGGGTTGTGACGTATTGAACAGAATTTATTGTGCATCCCTGCTCCAAAAAATCAACCAGAATCACACCCTCTGTATCCCAGAAAACTGTTGCCATAACTTTCCCTGCCGATCGCACAGTTTTGAATTTTTTCTTCCTCGGCGAGCTTGTGTGACGCCACTCCATTGACTGCCTCTTTGATTCGGGTTCAAAAAAATGCACCCATGTTTCGTCCCCGGTCACAATTTTTTTCAGAAACTCATCTCCCTCCAAACGGAAGCGCTGCAAGTGTTGGGAGGCTATTGTTTTCCTTGCCTCTTTATTCTGATCGGTTAACATTCTTGGAACCCACCGTGCACAAACTTTTGAGTACCCCAATTGTTTAATAATCGTGATCACACTGCCTTTACTAAGAGAAATAATGCGACACACTTCATCTGCAGTCACCCGACGGTCACCACGAATGATGTCATCAACTTGCTGAATGTTGTGTGGCGTCACTGCACTCACCGGCCTGCCGCTCCGCTTTTCGTCAGTCAATGGTGTTTGCCCTTCAGCTTCCTTACAACGACGAACCCATCGTCTAACAGTGCTGACATCCACTGTCACAACACCATACACCTTCTTCAGTCTTTCATGAATGCGTATGGGCGTTTCACCTTCTGCATTCAAGAATTCAATCACACAACGCTGTCTCAAACGAACATCGATGTCGGCCGTCTTACAAACTTCTGCTGTGCTGCCACCTGTTGACACAGAAAGTTACTACTGCAGTGGATTGCAGAAGAAGGTTTGAGGAATGGCGCCAAATTCAAATTTTTCACTTAACTTAATTTCTTTAAGTAGAAAAAAAATGGGAGGCATTACTTTTTGACCGACCCTCGTATCTGTGACATATTCAAGGTTCTGATGTCCCCCACATTCGTTCAGTCTGGACAACGCAAAGTATCTGGCGTCCTCCGCCAACTCAAATTTCATTTTTAGATCCAGTCTACTATTAGGTGTTCGATAATGTTTTAGACTGAGCGTAGCACAGCAGTCCTGTCACACATAAGCTATGTCTTGTATACAACGTGTACGTCAAGATAGAAAGGGTGTCCCGTTGTCGATACAGGCAACTTCTACCCGTCGCCAAAAAGTCGATGATGTTGAGTGCTGTTGACGAGAGTCCCCCAGCAGTGAAGACATGGTTGAACATATACGGTAATAAATCATGGAAAACGTCTCATTAAAATTACGGCTACCAGCAGCTACTTGGCAGATATACCTCCATTCTTCAGTCTGTAACAAACAAGTATTGTTTTCTCTGTTGCTGGTGGCAATTACTGCTGACGTCCTATCATCTGAACTCGGTCGATGACGTTCTGAACGGGTAACTTCTTGTAGAACCTGTGTGTGATTGTGACGGAAAATAAACTAATTTCTGAGGAAGCATTTGAAGAATCACTACGTATCCAGTAGACAAAACCGTTGTTCTCTCCGAAACAAAATTATAAGCTTATGTGGTACATGAAATGTAATTGTCCACGAGACAGTTTTAATCTGCCAGGAAGTTTCATATCAGCGCACACTCCGCTGCAGAGTGAAAATCTCATTCTGGAAACATCCCCCAGGCTGTGGCGAAGCCATGTGTGCGCAATATCCTTTTCTTTCAAGAGTGCTAGTTCTGCAAGGTTCGCAGGAGAGCTTCTGTAAAGTTTGGAAGGTAGGAGACGAGGTACTGGCAGAAGTAAGGCTTTGAGGGCGGGGCGTGAGTCGTGCTTGGGTAGCTCAGTTGGTAGAGCACTTGCCCGCGAAAGGCAAAGGTCCCGAGATCGAGTATCGGTCGGGCACACAGTTTTAATCTGCCAGGAAGTTTCATATCAGCGCGCAATCCGCTGCAGAGTGAAAATCTCATTCAGTCCACGAGACAGTTGCACAGATACTGTTCAGCTCACAAAAAATCTTCTGCTGATTTTGCAGTGGGAGGTGCCACACCGTAAGTGCAGTTATGATTTGCTAGATGTGTTCCAATCTCAATCTTTCCCTACGGTTTTTACCCTCTTCTTCTCCCTCTAGTGCCATGGAAGTTATTCCCTGATGATTAACAGGTGTCCTGTCATACTATCCCATCTTCTTTCCAGTGTTTTCCGTACATTGCTTTCCTCGTCGATACTACGTTCCAGTATCAGTCCACCTAGATTTCAACATTCTTCTGGAGCAGAGTATCTCAATTGCTTTGAATCTCCTCTGTTCCGGTTTCCCCACAGTCCATGTTTCGCTGTCATACACTACCGTGCTCCAAACTTACGTTCGCAGAAATTTCTTCCTCAAATTAATGATTGATACTAGTATACTTCTCTTGACTAGGAATACCCTTTTTGCCAGTGCTAGTCCGCTTTTTACTTCCTCCTTGTTCTGCTTATCATGGATTATTTTGCTGCCTAGGCAGCAGGATTCCTCAACTTCGTCTACTTCGTGGTCCGCAAATATGATGTTAAGTCTCCCGCTGTTCTCATTTCTGCTACTTCTAATCACTTCCGTCTTTTCGTTTTACTTTCAATCCATATTCCATACGCGTCAGACTGTTCATTCCATTCAAGAGATCCTGTAATTCTTCTTCACTTCGACTGAAGATAGCAATATCAACAGTGAATCTTATCATTTGTGTCCTTTCACCGTGTATTTTAACTCCCCTCCTGAACCTTTCCTTTATTTCCGTCAATGCTACTGAGGTGTATTGATTGAACAATACGCTTGAAAGATTACATCGTTGTCTTACACCCTGTTTAATCAGAGTGCTTCATTCTTGGTCTCCCACTGTTATTGTTCCTTCTTGATTCTTGAACATATTATATGTTACCTGTCTTACCTTATAGCATACCCCTACTTTTCTCAGAATTTTAAAATCCTGCTCATCTCCCACTGTTATTGCTCCCTCTTGATTCTTGTACATATTATATATTATTTACCTTTTCCTATAGCATACCCCTACTTTTCTCAGAATTTGAAAATCTTGCCCATTTTACACTGTCGAACGCTTTTTCCAGGCCAACAAATCCTGTGAACGTGTATTGATTTCTCTTCAGTATTGTTTGAATTATCAGCACATCGTCAGAACTGCCTCTCTGGAGTCTTTACCTTTCCTAAAGGCAGACTGGTTGTCATCTAACAGATCTTCAGTTTTCTTTTCCATTCTTCTGTATATTATTCTTGTCACTAACTTGGATGCATGGGCTGTTAAGCTGATCGTGGGATGATTCCAGTTGAGTGGTACCTCTCAAAGCAGCAGCAGGGCATCAGAATACTATGATTTGGCACACCTTCTCAAAAAAAGTGACTTAAAATTCGTCGGTTTGCTTTAGCTTCAACCCTCATATGTCGTGCACGTCTTTGTACCCGTCCGGCCGTCTTTAGTAAAGACAAGAACTGTGAGTGCTGTGTTCAGATGCTAACTGAGTCGCAGACCCTTCGCTCATAGCTGCAGATGGTATTGGCTTCAGTCACACAGCTTGAGGCTGTTCCGAATTGACATCACTGTGGGGGGCCAGATGGGGCGATATGAGGAACGCCCAGGACAACCCACATGCCTCCCCACCAGTCCGCTACTGTGGCTGCCCCGGGTACTGCCCGCACTGTGGTTGCTCTCCTACCCACGGACGAATGGGAGGACGTTCCTAGGTGTGGCTGGCGCTCGAAAGACTTCCCCATAGGCTGATCGGAGGTGCTCCCTAGTTCGTCTGACCAGTTAATTTCGTGCTTTGTCTGCGGCTGAGGATGTCCCTGGGCCAGGTGAAGTCCAGTCGCTCGCACTGTTCCAGAGGAATCCTTTCGGCCTGCGAAGTCTGGCCATTCATAGAGGGTGGGATTACGGGTAGTAGGAGGCTTCAATGTTAAGTTTGTAATGAGGCACCTTGGGGATGTGGTTGCGAGGGGAGGAATGAATCCAGTGTGCACTCTGTGTGCATATGAAGAAGAGTCATTCCATATGTGGAATTGAGTGGTGTAGTGCAGTGGTTAGCACAATGGACTCACTTTCGGGAGTACAACAGTTCAAAACAGCGCCCAGCCGTACTGATTTAATTCCTTTGTAAATTCCGTAAAACGCTTAAGACATATTCCGGGATGGCTCCTTCCAAAAGGCACGGCCATACTTCTCTATTACAAGCGTGTGCTGTAATGACCTATAATCTCATCATCCTCCTCCTCCTTCTCCACCACCACTACCAACACCATAAGATGTGGAACGGGTATGTCCTAATGCCTTGAAGAGCACAGGGTGCAGCCAACTGCAGATGGTGGCTCATGCTGGTACCAACGATGTGTGTCGCTTTCGATCTAAAGAGATTCTCTCTGGTTTTGGCAGTTAGCTGAAGTACCAAAGACTACCAGTCTTGAAACTTCCTGGCAGATTAAAACTGTGTGCCCGACCGAGTCTCGAACTCGGGACCTTTGCCTTTCGCGGGCAAGTGCTCTACCAACTGAGCTACCGAAGCACGACTCACGGCCGGTACCCACAGCCTTACTTCTGCCAGTATCTCGTCTCCTACCTTCCAAACTTTACAGAAGTTCTTCTGCGAACCTTGCAGAACTAGCACTCCTGAAAGAAAGGATATAGCGGAGACATGGCTTAGCCACAGCCTGGGGGATGTTTCCAGAATGAGATTTTCACTCTGCAGCGGAGTGTGCGCTGATATGAAACTTCCTGGCAGATTAAAACTGTGTGCCCGACCGAGACTCGAACTCGGGACCTTTGCCTTTCGCGGGCAAGTGCTCTACCAACTGAGCTACCGAAGCACGACTCACGCCCGGTACCCACAGCCTTACTTCTGCCAGTATCTCGTCTCCTACCTTCCAAACTTTACAGAAGTTCTTCTGCGAACCTTGCAGAACTAGCACTCCTGAAAGAAAGGATATAGCGGAGACATGGCTTAGCCACAGCCTGGGGGATTTTTCCAGAATGAGATTTTCACTCTGCAGCGGAGTGTGCGCTGATATGAAACTTCCTGGCAGATTAAAACTGTGTGCCCGACCGAGACTCGAACTCGGGACCTTTGCCTTTCGCGGGCAAGTGCTCTACCAACTGAGCTACCGAAGCACGACTCACGCCCGCTACCCACAGCCTTACTTCTGCCAGTATCTCGTCTCCTACCTTCCGAACTTTACAGAAGTTCTTCTGCGAACCTTGCAGAACTAGCACTCCTGAAAGAAAGGATATAGCGGAGACATGGCTTAGCCACAGCCTGGGGGATGTTTCCAGAATGAGATTTTCACTCTGCAACGGAGTGTGCGCTGATATGAAACATCCCCCAGGCTGTGGCTAAGCCATGTCTCCGCTATATCCTTTCTTTCAGGAGTGCTAGTTCTGCAAGGTTCCCAGAAGAACTTCTGTAAAGTTTGGAAGGTAGGAGACGAGATACTGGCAGAAGTAGGGCTGTGGGTAGCGGGCGTGAGTCGTGCTTCGGTAGCTCAGTTGGTAGAGCACTTGCCCGCGAAAGGCAAAGGTCCCGAGTTCGAGTCTCGGTCGGGCACACAGTTTTAATCTGCCAGGAAGTTTCATATCAGCGCACACTCCGCTGCAGAGTGAAAATCTCATTCTGGAAACTACCAGTCTTGCTTGCGAGATGAAGTCGGAGGTGACTATCTGTAACATCGTCAATAAAAGCGACTGTTTTCCTTTGGTACAAAGCCGAGTGGAGGCTCAGACGGTTCTGCGATCGTGTTAGTTCCTTGAGTTGCGCTATAGGGTGGTGGGTTTCTGGTTCCAGTAAATACACTCCTGGAAATGGAAAAAAGAACACATTGACACCGGTGTGTCAGACCCACCATACTTGCTCTGGACACTGCGAGAGGGCTGTACAAGCAATGATCACACGCACGGCACAGCGGACACACCAGCAACCGCTGTGTTGGCCGTCGAATGGCGCTAGCTGCGCAGCATTTGTACACCGCCGCCGTCAGTGTCAGCCAGTTTGCCGTGGCATACGGAGCTCCATCGCAGTCTTTAACACTGGTAGCATGCCGCGACAGCGTGGACGTGAACCGTATGTGCAGTTGACGGACTTTGAGCGAGGGCGTATAGTGGGCATGCGGGAGGCCGGGTGGACGTACCGCCGAATTGCTCAACACGTGGGGCGTGAGGTCTCCACAATACATCGATGTTGTCGCCAGTGGTCGGCGGAAGGTGCACGTGCCCGTCGACCTGGGACCGGACCGCAGCGACGCACGGATGCACGCCAAGACCGTAGGATCCTACGCAGTGCCGTAGGGGACCGCACCGCCACTTCCCAGCAAATTAGGGACACTGTTGCTCCTGGGGTATCGGCGAGGACCATTCGCAACCGTCTCCATGAAGCTGGGCTACGGTCCCGCACACCGTTAGGCCGTCTTCCGCTCACGCCCCAACATCGTGCAGCCCGCCTCCAGTGGTGTCGCGACAGGCGTGAATGGAGGGACGAATGGAGACGTGTCGTCTTCAGCGATGAGAGTCGCTTCTGCCTTGGTGCCAATGATGGTCGTATGCGTGTTTGGCGCCGTGCAGGTGAGCGCCACAATCAGGACTGCATACGACCGAGGCACACAGGGCCAACACCTGGCATCATGGTGTGGGGAGCGATCTCCTACACTGGCCGTACACCACTGGTGATCGTCGAGGGCACACTGAATAGTGCACGGTACATCCAAATCGTCCTCGAACCCATCGTTCTACCATTCCTAGACCGGCAAGGGAACTTGCTGTTCCAACAGGACAATGCACGTCCGCATGTATCCCGTGCCACCCAACGTGCTCTAGAAGGTGTAAGTCAACTACCCTGGCCAGCAAGATCTCCGGATCTGTCCCCCATTGAGCATGTTTGGGACTGGATGAAGCGTCGTCTCACGCGGTCTGCACGTCCAGCACGAACGCTGGTCCAACTGAGGCGCCAGGTGGAAATGACATGGCAAGCCGTTCCACAGGACTACATCCAGCATCTCTACGATCATCTCCATGGGAGAATAGCAGCCTGCATTGCTGCGAAAGGTGGATATACACTGTACTAGTGCCGACATTGTCCATGCTCTGTTCCTTTGTCTATGTGCCTGTGGTTCTGTCAGTGTGATCATGTGATGTATCTGACCCCAGGAATGTGTCAATAAAGTTTCCCCTTCCTGGGACAATGAATTCACGGTGTTCTTATTTCAATTTCCAGGAGTGTAGATCAGGCCACAACGGGCAAGAAGTGCCTACATAGGTAGCGAGATGTGATCCTACGTGGAAGGGACTGGGCAGTTTTCTCGGTTAGAGGGTCTCGGAAAAGTGAAGAAAATATGCCAGTTTCAAAGTGTGGAGAATGAACACAGGAAGAGGAAGTCAATATTGTACTTGTAAATTGTCTTAGCTGTTATGGGAAACAACCACAACTCCAAGCTATAATAGAAAGCATTCCACGTCAAATAAGTAAGGCCATAAAAAGCCGCCTAAAGCCGGAAATACGTTAAGTGGAATTTTTTTGAAAGGACCTAACTGTAATCAGAAACGACAAATTAAATACAGTTGGTGGTGGAGTATTTATTGCTGTCAGGACTAATTTACCCTGTACTCAAATTGTAGTAGACAGTTCCTGTGAGAGAGTGTTTCTGTGTGGATAGAGGTTAGTCCCTGTGTGGATAGAAGTTATACTTGACAACGGGAATAAATTAATAATTTGGTTCCATTTACCGAATCCCCGACTCACATGATACGATTGCTGAACAGTTCAAAGAAAACTCGAGTGTCATTTCAACTAGGGACTCCATTCATACAGTCATAGCTGGCGGTAACTTCAAACTAACCTCGATGTGTTGGTGAAAATACGTGTTTAAAGTCGGTGGTAGGCATAAAACGTCGTCGTAAATCGGGGAATGCTCTCTCAGGTAATTATGTTTAACAGTTACTTCAGGAGTCGTCTCGAAGTGTAAATGTTTGCGAAAACGTATCTGACCTCTTAGCAACAAATAATCCTGACCTATCACGAATCATCACGACCGATACAGGGATTAGTGACATGAGGTTGTCGTAGCGAGACAGGATACCGTAACATTCAAACCCACCAAAAATAAATGCAAAATACATCTATTGAAAATAGCAGACAAAAATTCGCTTGACACCTTTATAAGAAGAAGTCTTTAGCCCTTCCACTTTGACTACGTAAGCGTAAACATATGTGCTTAAAATTCAGAGATATATACCAGAACATTATTGCAGAAGCAACGAAAAAAGAATGGTAAATTTAAAAGAACGCAAAACTTCCAAGATTGGCGAAGTTGTACATAAGTTAGAAATGTAGTGCGAACTTAACTGCGAAATGCTTTTAATACTTCTCACAACGAAACTATTTCTCGAAATCTGGCAGCAAGCCCAAAGAGATTCTGGTTGTATGTAAAGTGCACTAGTGGCAAGACGCAATCAATACCCTCACTGAACGATAGCAGTGATAATGCTATTAATGACAGCGCTATTAAAGCAGAGTTATGAAACATTCTTTTCCGAAATTCCTTTACGAAAGAGGACGAAGGAAACACCCCAGAATTCGAATCAAGGACGACTGTCAACATGAGTAACTTAGAATTAGATATCCTCGACGTATCGAAAGACCTCAAAATGCTTAAGAAAGGTGAGGATTCCGATCCAGATTGTATACCAGTTATTAATTTTTGAGTATGCTGATACAATAGCCCCTTACTTAGCAGCCATATGCATCTGCTTGCTCGTAGAAAGATACGTATCCAGAGACTGAAACTTGCACAAGTCACACCAATACGCAAGAAAGAAAAATGAATAATCCGCCGGACTATAGGTCCCTATCACTAACGACGATTTGCAGTAGGATTAAGGAACATATATTGTTTTCGAACATTATGGATCATCCCAAACAAAATGATTTATTGACAAAAAGCCAGCACGGATTCAGAAAATACTTTTCTTGTAAAAGACAACTAGCTCTTTATTCACACGATGTAATAAATACTATCGACCGGAAAACTTGAATTGGTTCTATATTTTTTTAGATTTACAGAAGGCTTTAACGCCGTTCCTCACAAGCGACTTCTGTTTAAACTGTGTGCCTATGGAGTACCGTCTCAGTTGCGGGACTGGGTTCGTGATTTGCTGTCAGAAAGGTCAGAGTTCGTAGTAAATGGCGGGAAGACGTCGAGTGAAACAGAAGTAATATCTGATGTTCCTCAAGGAAACCTTATAGGCCATCTGTTGTTCCTGATCTATATAAACCATTTAAGAGACAAATTGAGCAGTTATCTGAGATTGTTTGTAGATGATGCTGTCATTTACCGTCATGTAAAGTCATCACATGATCAAAACGAACAGTGAAATTACTTAGTCAAGATATCTGGGCGGTACAAAAAGTGGCAGTTGACTCTAAATATGAAAAGTGTGAAGTCATCCATATAAGTACCAAAAGGAATCCGGTAAATTTCAGTTACACGATAAATCACTCTAAGGGCTGTTAACGAAATACTCAGGGATTACAGTTACGAATAACTTAATTTGGAACGATCACATAGTTAATGTCGTGAAGAAAGTAAACCAAGGTCTTCTAAAGAGACTACTTACGCTACTCTTGTCCGCCCTCTTCTGGAGTATTGCTGTGCGGTGTGGAAGATAGCAATGACGGAGGCTGTCGAAAAAGTTCAAAGAGGGGTAGCTCTTTTTGTATTATCGCGAATTAGGGGAGATGGTAACGCGGATACCATACACGAATTGGGATGGTATTCATTGTAACAATGGCACTTTTCGCTATGGCAGGGTTTTCTCTCGAAAACTCTATCAGGAGCTTTCTCCTCAACGTGTGAAAATAATTTCTTGGCACCCGCCTATGTGGGGAGAAACGGTCATCATAATATAATTTTAAACAATCAAAGCTCCCACGGAAAGCTCCAGCGCGTTCTTCGACAATGGGACTGTAGAGAGGTAGCTTAAAGATGGTTCGATGAACCCTCTGCCAGGCATTTAATTGTGAATTTCAGAGAAATCATGTAGATGTAGTTATTCGCACTTGCCGGCACTTGCCATCTTCCGAATTTTCTGGATGATGTTTTTCCGAAATTGCTGATGGTATTTCGCCTATCCAATACATACTACAAACCAAGGTGAATAGTCGTTTCGTTGCCACTTCCTCCAATAATTTTAGGAATTGCGATGGAACGTTATCTGTCCCTTCTGTGTTCCTTGATCTTAATTCCTCCAAAGCTCTTTTAAATTCTGGCTCTAATACTAATTCCCCTATTTGTTACCTGTCAACTCATGTTTTTTCTTGTATCACGTCTTGAGACAAACCCTCCCTTGATAGACAGAGGCCTTCATTGTACTTTTTCGACCTATCTCCTCTCTCCTCTGAATTTAACAGTGGAATTCCCATTGCACTCTTAATGTTTCCGGACTTGCTCTTAATTTCAGCAAAGGTTGTTTTGACTGCCCTATATGCTGTGCCAGTCCTTCCGACGATCATTTCTTTCTCGATTTCTTCCCATTTTTCATGCAGCCATAGCACCTTAGCTTCCCCGACTACTTACTTATTTCATTTCTAAATTACTTCTGTCTCCATATTCTTGAAGTGCCCTGAACCTTTTGGCACTTTCTTCTTTCGTCGATCAGCTAGCTTCAGAAAACTTCAAGAGCATCTCTTCATCCTTAGTATTTCCACATCCCACTTCTTTGCACATTGTTCCTTTCTGACTAGTCTCTTAAACTTCAGCCTATTCGTCATTACTAAATTGTGATCTGAGTCTGTATCTGATCCTGGGTACACCTAACATCCTGTATCTGATTTCGTAATCTCTGCCTGAGCATTATGTAACCTATCTAAAATCTTCCCGTATCTCCGGGTATTTTCCAAATATGCCTCCTCCTCTTGCGTTTCTTGAACAACGTATTCGCTGTTACTAGCTGAAATTTATTATAAAACTCAATTAATCTTTCTCCTTTCTCATTCCTAGTACCATGCACCCATTCTTCCGTAACCCTTCCTTCTACTTCTTCTCCTACAACCGCATTCCAATCACCCATGACTACTAGGGTTTCATCTCCTTTTACGTACTGAATTACCTGTTCAATATCCTCATATAATTTATCTCTTCATCTTCTGCATGCGACGTTAGCTTGTATACCTTAATTATTCTCATCGGTGTTGGTTTTCTATCGATTCTGACGAGAACAGCTGTTCACAGTAACAAACTGTCCGCCCTTAGTTCCTATTCATAATAAACCCTACTCTCGTTATACCATTTTCTGGCGCTGTTGGCATTATCCTACAGTTTGTCTGACCAGAAATCCTTGTCTTCCATACATTTCACTTCCCTGACTCCCACTATGTCTAGACTGAACCGTTGCACTTCCCTCTTCAGATATCCTAGCCCCCCTACCACGTTCAAACTTGTGAAATTTCGCGCTATCCTTTCGTTGGTTACTCGATGTTTTTTTTTTTTTTTTTTTTTTTTTTTTTCATGGTAACGTCCCTCTTGGCTGTCCTCTCCCGGATATCCCAATGGGAGACTAGTCCGGAATGTTTTCAAAAATATTCAAATGTGTGTGAATTCCTAAGGGACCAAACTGCTGAGGTCATCGGTCCCTATACTTACACACTACTTAAACTAACTTACGTTAAGATGGTTCAAATGGCTCTGAGCACTATGGGACTTAACATCTGTGGTCATCAGTCCCCTAGAACTTAGAACTACTTAAACCTAACTAACTTAAGGACATCACACACATCCATGCCCGAGGCAGGATTCGAACCTGCGACCGTAGCAGTCGCGCGGTTCCGGACTGAGAGCCTAGAACCGCTAGACCACCGCGGCCGGCCTTACGTTAAGAACAACACACACAACAAGGCGGGAGGGGCCGAGCAATCCGTGACATGGCACCCTAGATCACGCTGCCAATCGCGCGGCTGAAATCTTTTGCCAACGGAGCGATCAACATGACAGTTTTTCAGTTTCAGGCCTCATGTCCTATGGATACACATTATGTGTCTAACTGCTCTTTGTTTCCATTGCCTTCTGCGTCCTCATGCCGTTGACCAATGTTGATTCTTCCGCCTAAAGTTTGATTAGACCAGTAGAAGCAGGCACTTCCATGGTTCGCGGTCTGTAGAACTTGTATCACCGATCCAAATGAAATATCCCGGGGGGCTCATGTGTTCATCATCCGCGTTTTACTCTTTCTAGAGCTATAAACTAGTGTCCCTGCTCTTCTGCACGTTCTGTGTAGAAATTGCGAAAAATTAGTAAAAACCGACGATTAAACCAACCCAGATTCTCATTTCTCTATCATCACCTTATCTATCTCCTTACCTGACATCCGAGGCATTATGTACTGTCTCCAGTCACAGAGACCTTAGAAATTTCGGCTTGATACCGTCGCCGTCTCACTCCTGCTGTTACCCGCTCACGTGCCAAGAGACGATGACGTCAAATCCCGCTCACCCCTGAACTAAGTGTAAGCTTCTATGTAGATATGTTGCGACTCACGTCGGGTTATGGCAAAAACAAAAACTGGTGGACGCCGACCGCGGGACGATCACTCTGGATTCCGGAGAAAAGTGGGAATACAGGCAATACCGATCCTACGATTTACCTTACACTGAAGAAAGGCAAACCTACTAAATAGCAGTAGCAGCTTTAGAGGTGGGTTTTCAGAATGTTGTCTGGAATACATTCGTCGAACTTCTGAAGGCAACAGGAGCAAAAATCAAGGGAAACCAGATTGTAGTTCTAATAGCGGAAGGACATGGTAGGTAGTGGTTGAAAATAGAATGAAAAGGATAACAGAGTCGCCCCGATTATTCAGTTTGTACCTGAAAGAGGTAAAGAAGAAATTTGGGAAACGAATTAAAGTTCATTGACAAGAAATTAAAAGTCTGAAGAATGTCGATGAAATTTTAATTCTGCCAGGGATGGCGTGCGATTCGAAAGATCAGATTCACAGAGTGGGCAACGAAAAGAAGTTCGGAAATGAATGCCAATAAAAGTCAGTTGTAAGAGCATGTAATAGAATTAAATTTGGCGACGCTGAGGGAATCAAATTATGCCACGAGACAGAAAATTAATCTTGTTATTTAGGCAGGAGAACAAAGACGACTGCAGTAGAAAGTATGGGATATAAAATGCAGACTAGTGATAGTAAGGAAAGCACCTCCAAAAACGAGATGTCTGTAACATCGAATATAAATTTAAGTGTTGTGAAGTCTTTCTCGAAGGTATTTCGAATGTAGCTTTGTAAGGAAATGAAAGAAAAGCACTTCCAAAAACGAGATGTCTGTAATATCGAATATAAATTTAAGTGTTGTGTTTCTCGACGGTATTTCGAATGTAGGTTTGTAAGGAAATGGAAACTGATCATATAAGTTGAGGCAAGAGAATAATAAAAGCTGTTAAGATGTGATGTTGAAGAAGCACGTTGATAATTAGAGGGGTAGATCTGAAAATTAAGAGATATTGAATGGAATTGGATGAAATAAGTTTGTGGCAGAATTTGACTAAAGGAAGGGACCAGTTAATACAACAGTGCAAAGGCATCACGGAATAATTTGGTAATGATCGGAAGTGTGGCGGGAGGGTGACTAAAACTATAGAGGGATACCAAGGCGCGAATACTGTAAGCAGATTAAGATGCCTGTAGACTGTAGGCTAACGTGGCGACCTGCATCAAACAAGTCTGCTGACTACAGACCACAGCAGTGTGTTTCCCTTGAGTTCACTGCTTTAAGGAAACTTGCTTTGCAGACTGCCCTAGCAGTTTTAAGACGGGAGCACGGAGTGGATCCGGCAATCGGAGCCGGCGGCGGCGGCCACTCGGCGAGTGCGAGAGCGCGCCCTCGCCCGAGATGTTTCGGCTGCAGGCAGCGCAGCATCCTCAGGAGGGAGGAACGGGGCAGGCGCGCTGCCAGCCAGCCCGCCGCCACATTTCGCAGACAAATGGCCGCCCTCGGCCTGTGTTTCCTGCTCTCTCGATTTGTAAGCGCTCCGGGAAATGCTTGCCAAGTCGTATCGGCCCTCCCTGCTGTCTCATCGCTCGTCAGCAACTATTCTTCCTGCTGCTGCTCCCAAACTACAGATTCAACCGGATTCTGAACGGCCGGCATCACTCTTCCTGCCTCTCCAGAGGCCACTGACACTTTCCTTCTGTCTCATCCCTTTTGTTTCGCATTTCGTCTTTTCTGTACAGACTGCGTAACCTTTTCTTCTTCTATGTGCCACTTTTATTTTTCTTCTCCTATCGTTTCCTAACATACTTTAACAAACACACACACACTGGAGTTTGACATCTTATGTTTTGATACGATGGGTTTCACTCCATATACGACCTATCACCTGGCTCATATACAGAGTGGTTATAATTAAAGTTTCAAAACGCTGTAGAAATAACATCGCTGGTCAGAATGACCTCAAATTGCAACGTAATATTTTCGGAGAAGGGGTAAAACGTATGGCAGAAGAAAAAAAATTGTGTGAAAGTTGATCAATAGATGGTGCTGTATGCGTCACAATACGTAGATGAAAACACCTGTCATGAGCGCAATTTACTGAAGTTGGTATAAAAACGCCGGTCTCTTCCTTCTTTCGCGTCTGCGACGTTCGCCACGACTGTCTCAATGCAGGATCGCGCTCTGCTTGTAAAGCTGTATTACAAGAATGATGACTGTGCACATATCTCTCTGCCGAAGTTCCGGACACTGAAAGGTTTGAAAAAAATCGTTGGTCCGATGACTGCCGTGGGTCTGGAGAAAATGATTCGGGAAAGCGAAAAGACGGGTTCTATTGGTGTGCAACCTGGCAGAGCGAGGGAACGAATTGATTCAACCTCAGTGGAAGCAGTGGCCACAGCCGTGCAGGAGGAGACTAGTGGAGGTGTGCAAACGTGTGGTGCACGGAGAATCGCCCGAACATTCGACATACCATTCAGCACGGTGCGTAAACTCCTAGGAAACCTTCTTCTTTGCTATCCATTCAAAATTAGCCATGTGCACGAGTTGCTTCCTGTTGACCTGCCAGAAAGAGAGAACTTCGCTTTAGAATTTAGAATTTCTTGCTCGCATGGAAGTGGACAATGATTGGCCGTGGAAGAGTTTGTGGACAGGCGAAGCCACTTCCCCCTGACAGGATATGTCAATACACAGAATTGTCGAATATGGGTAACGGGAAATCCACTCGTAAATCAACCAGTACCACTTCATCCTGAAAAGATCACTGTGTGGTGCAGGTTTACGGCATCATTTATCATAGGGGCATATTTTTTTGAAGAGACAGGTGCTTCCGGTCCTGTTATCTGTACCATTACTGTAAGCGCTGTCTTTTGCGCAGCCACGTCATTCCAGCCCTCCAACAGCGTGGATGTGTGGATGGCATCATTTTTATGTAAGACGGCGCACCTCTGTACATTGCAAGTCCAGTTAAGCAGCTGCTGAAGTGCCATTTCGGAAATGCTAGAATCATCAGTCGCCATTTCCCTGCAGCTTAGCCGTCCCGATCACCTGATCTTAATCCTTGTGACTTCTGACTGTGAGGCTACCTGAAAGATGTTGTGTTCAGTGTTGTGTTTGCAGACGTAGCTGCATTGAAGGCACCTTCTGACCGTGGTTTCAAAAACACCTCGTTCAGTTGTGGAACGTGCTGTTCCTCGATTTCAACTCATTGCAGTAAACATGTGGACAGCATACTCGTACACCCATGCACATTGAGTAGTACAGCTTGTTTAACGTCACACACTCGCCGTCGCGCCTTGTCGATATTCCGAGCCGACGTCTTTCACAACCAGTCTGCGCATACGGCGAATCAGAGCACGCGCAGCGGAATGTTGCACACGTAACATCCACCTAAACAACGTTCGTTTCCGGTTTCGAAGCACATCTTTCGTCTGCAGGAGTGATTAAATGATTGCTACGATTAACTGAACAAGTTGTACTACCAAGGATACGGCAAAAGTGATTGTCGTCCAACAACATAACGAAATGATTGCTGCGTCGTGGTAGTGTTGACATATAGGTATGAAATACGAACAGAAGGTGTCATGCTGTTCAAGAATAATGAATTAACTTTAACGTGTGATTAATATTAGTGATCAAAGAAGCCGTATTGAAAAATAATGTAAGTTACACAGTACTACTTCATATTTCATTTATTACCAAACAAGGCAGGTGGAGTTGCCTTAGAGCTTGGCTCTTTTCCAGCTAAACCCCAGTCAGTTGGGAGTGTTCGGAAGTGATACCCAGTTAGGAATATTAGAGAGGGAATTTCTGGTTCATACATTCGCCTGACAACCGACGCAAACCTCGCAGTAGTCTTGGAGCCAGCACATCGGAACTTTGTTTAGGCAGCCTACGCGTGAGACGGTAATTACCTAGTCGATCAGCTGCTAGTCTCCGATCAGTGGTGGGGGATGACGCAGAATGTTGCTGGAAGTCCATTATGGCAGGCGCGGATGTGCACGGGTTACGTCAAATTATTGGTGAAATATTCAAATATACTTCCTTGTGGTGGCCAGACGTGCAGGACCGGAACGTGTTAAGAGTATGCTGAGTAAATCGTAATTACATTACTACACTGTAACGTGCCGCTGGAGACAGTGGGTCCGTTATACCAAAATATGCAGGATGTACCCTTGAACAACGTCTGAAAGTTTCCAGAATGAGATTTCTACTCTGCAGCGGACTGTGCGTTGATTTGAAACTTCCTGGCAGATTAAAACTGTGCGCCGGACAGAGACTCGAACTGGGGACCTTTGCCTTTCGCGGGCAAGTGCTCTACCACCTGATCCACCCAAGCGCGACTCGCGACCAGTCCTCACAGCTACAAGTCTGCCAGAACCTCGACTCCTACCTTCCAAATTTCACATTTCTTCTGCGAACCTTGCAGGATAGCTTCTGCGAAGTTTGTAACGTAGGAGACGAGATACTGCCAGACTTGAAACTGTAAGGACAGGTCACGAGTCGCGCTTGGGTAGCTCAGGTGATAGAGCACTTGCCCGCGAAAGGCAAAGGTCCCCAGTTCGAGTCTCTGTCCGGCGCACAGTTTTAATCTACCAGGAAGTTTCTCTGAAACTTTGTCGGTGGAATTCTGGTTCAGTGTGTAACGACAGTAAATCCGGACAACACTAATTCATTCTGATGACTGTCTGTAACTGGCAACTGCAACCCACCATCAATCACTTACAACTCGACGATGGTGTGTACCTATACTTTCGACCATGTCTTTTGGGTGTTTCACGTTTTTCTCAGGCAGTGTACACCGTAATGCAGCTACTAAAACGGTAATTTTTCACATAGTGAAGGGCCTTACCTAACTTATAATTTCACTTATTAAAAAAATTCCTCGTTACTTAGCGAAATGAAGACCAGTTATGTACTCCAGTTCAAAATAGTTAATTCTTACTGCTCCAAGTATTTTCGCAATAGTCACTTAGTATTTGCACTTTGTATCTGGAACAGCGTTGTTCCAAAGAAAACTGGATATATATATTAATGTGTGTGTGTGTGTGTGTGTGTGTGTGTGTGCATGACTAATGCTGTAGTCTCTTCAATTTTTCATTTGCAGAACATATCTGTGTGACAATAAATATTAAGCCTATATTGACAGCGTAACGAAGATTCATGTCCCACAGTGTTTCAGTCAGCAGTGGTGCCGCTTTCGTTTATCTCTCAAGGCACATCTGTAAGGGAAAATACTTGAATCTGCCATTCAAACGCTCTACTAGCAATACAGAACGTAGTAACAGCGAAGTCTGTAGTTGATTACATACAGAACAGACAGCAAGAAAAGAAGAAATAAACGATTACCACTTTCTTAAGAGCTATGTTATAAAAGACATTTATCTCTAACAATTTAAAATCTTCCGGAGCCAAAAGAAGTAGGTTGTCTGTTCAAAGATACGCAGAAAGTAGAAGACGAGCGTAGATTTAGCATCTGCGTTTGTGTCGCGCTAATTTTACCAATGTTTTCTGGAAGCAGTCCTGAAATTGTGAGTTTTGCTCCTAGTTATCAGCTGCATGTTCTTTAATCATCGTAGCTTCCTTCGAGATCGGTTTCGTTCAAGTATTAATGAAAATTTACTACCATATCAATTAATGAGCAGTTCAATACATCTACCAACCACAACGATGCGCAGGCTTCATTGTGTTACAACTCAAGCTTAATTACTTCACTATCGAAGGTGACATTTGCCTTAAGTGTTGGAGCCTAATTACTTACAATGAATTATAAACTGATAAGCCAAAACATTATGACATTCAATTCCGCGTCGTAGAGTTACGGCCACGCGACGCAGTAACGAAAGTATGTAAGAGGAGTAGGCGAACGGGCCGGAGATTTGGGCTGAAAATGAGGAAATCCATTGTGATAAGCGACTTTGACAAACGGCAGATTATTATTACGGAAAGCCTGTGAATGAGTATCCAAAAAACGGCAAAGCTGGTGGAATGTTCACGTTCTAATGTCGTGACCATCTATGGAAAGAGGTAGGACTCTGAAACTACCACAATCCACTAAATGGTTAGACGTCCACGACTGTTCACAACAACGTGTTTTTCCCAGGCTTATCTTCTCTGTGGCATCGCTGCCGAAAGGGCACACTGCAGGTGCGTACACAAGTCTTTCGAAGGACCGTTCGTCGTACAATGTTGAACACAGTGCTCCGCAGCTCACCACCCCGACGTGTTCACATGCTCACTCAGCGAAATCCTTAATTACCGTTACAGTACGCAGGCGACCATCGGGATCCCACGGCCGACCAATGGAAACGTGTCGGCTCATCCGGTGTATCACATTTTGGCTGCACTAGATTGATAGTCATCTCCACAAATGCCGTTATCGAGCCGAACGGCAGCTCGAAACGTGCAGCGCGCCTCTGACGCAGGCTGGTGGGAGTAGCATTATGCTACGGGATACAGTCTCTGACGATTGCATGGAACCTGTTGTAGTAATCGAAGACGCGCTGATAGCGGCATCCCTTCGTGCTTGATGTCTTCCACGACGGCGATGTGATCTTTTAGCAGTAAAATTGTCCGCGTCTCGTAGCCACAACCGTGCTACGGTGGTTTGCGGAGCACTGTAGTGAGCTCATGTTGATGTCTCGGCGACCATATCCACTTCATGTACATTCTATGGAACCCTTCGGTCGCTATCGGGAGCCATCGCTATTTACTCAAATCATCGGCCCGTTATTTACGCGAATTACATGACCTGTGCAAAGATGTACACACCTCCGTAAACCTACCAGCACATTGTCGGATCCCTGACATGCAGAATCATCGACGTATTTCATTCCAAATACGGACAAACAAGCTATTAAGCAGTTAGTCATAATGTTTTGGCTCGCCATTGTCATTTCAACGTGAGATAAATCGCATCAAAACTTAGTACAAAACCGTGTGAAACAAGTTCCACGTTCCGTGTAACAGACAACGTTCGACTATTGCACCACAGGTGGTGCTTACCAGGCAGACATCTCAGAGAAATTCTAGATCGCCGTGCCCTAACCCATCCATCGAAGACTCCCCGAAATGCACTGCATTAAGCACCGGCCACCAGGCTTGTATTACTTGCGGAATGAAATGAGCGCAGTAACCGTTGACCATTGCCCCCTCCCCAATTTGCGTAGAGCGGTGGCCAACGTTTTCTATCCATAGAGTTTCTTACGCATACACTTATCAACTGAGGCTGAGCATTATTATATTCATGAAAGAATCGACTGTGACTTTAATAAAGACCTGTCATAAAATTAGTGAAGTACTTCAGAGAACCATACTACAATCAGATCAGTGTGTTAACAGCCTCAAATTATGAGGTACATTTGGCATGTGGTAGCAACAGTGACACAGAAGTGTTTTGGTGATGAGTACTACTTCAATTTTCCATGAAGACAAATAATCGATTGCGATTATGTATGGCTGTAATGATTGACTAAAATACCCTAAAACTAAGCTAACAGAGCTACGCTGAGAACTGAACTCCGTTCGGTCAAGAGTCAGATTTTCATCAATTGTAGTATGACTACAATAGCCGTACGTTCAATGTGCGTCTACAACTACAAGAAATCTTATTTGGAATGTGGGAGGTACGGTGATTGTCTTATGTAGGAGTACAGTGTGTTGTCCATATATGTAATTACTTAAAGATAATCGTCATTTATAACGGGTGTTCCTCCGCCACGCCGGATGACTTGTTCGATCTTCTCTGTCACCAAGGTATTACGTCGACGGAGCAACCACTCAGTCTTGCTGCTTGAAGAAGAAATGGTTCATGCGACTTCAAATGTCGGCAGAACGGATGTTTATAATTTATTCAGTTACGGGTAAAACAAGGGATGATTCGGTAATCGGTCGATGGCAAATGTTGTTTAGGAGGACAGCGCCCTTGATGACATCCAGTACATTACATTAGAAGTATTACCGGTAGGGGTTATAGAGGCAAGAAACAAGGTACACTTGCACAAGTTAAGGTTTGCTGCGAAGCATCAAATACGCCCACGATAATCTTGCAGGAAAAAAGGTAATAATTACAAACGTGCTTCACTCTGTTATTTGTAGTGTTTTTACGAAGTAATTACTTGTGACTGTCTATTCAAGAGGTAACGCTTCAAACACGAAAAAAGACCTATTCTTACTCGGGTGCATTTCAAATGTATTCTATCTCGGAAATCAATGAAGCCAAAATCGTGGAATTCTCAATAAGTCATCACTTTATGCGAGTGATCTTAATTAAATTACATCATAACAGCCTACAAACAGAATGAAGCACATTCGAAATTATTACAGATTTGTTCCTGCAAGTGAGTAACATAAAAATAATTGATTAACTAGCGTACTATATGAAGTATATCTTGTTCCCAGTGTTTTAAATTTTTTACTACAGGGGAAAGGGTCTATTAGTGGCGTTTTGTTTATATGCCGTAATAATGTTACATAAAGCTTAAACATTCGTCAGTTTTATTAGTATTAGCAAAAGTATTGCAGTACGCACTTAGTAACATATCGGCGAAACTGGGAGTAACTGTAACTCGCAGCGAAGGATGCGAGCAGGCTTTTAATCAGAATACGCTCTGCTGGAAGTACCGTAGAGAATATCTGATAATACCAACTCCAAGAAACCATCGCTGTGCTTGATATATATTACGTTTGGGGCACATAATTAAAAGGATCTCCCAGAACTTCTATCATCCAATTTTAGGTTTCTTGGAAAACGAAATTATTCCGCCACTAAAGGTCTTCCCATCTTACACTGTTACATCGCATAAATGCAGACTTCCACAACTTTCTTCGGTTAAGTAAATGTTTTTTTCTTTTCTAGACTTGGCAGGTATTATTTTACTGACGAAGTCTTTTTCAATTATCGTAAGTTTAGTTTTTTAAAGTGAGACTGCCGACACAATATAACAAAATTAAGGACGGGTTTTATGTTCGTACATATACATACACACACCAGGTGTAGAAGTATTAAAGCGAAATTTCCGTATAGATGGTGCTAGCAGTCACTGTGAATCCCGTGAGACCGCGTCTGCAGCGCCATTTGCTTCCTGTAGCGGCTGACGACGAAAGTTATCACACAGTAACCCAAGTTCCATAAGCCTTTATCTGTTTCAAACCCGTAAATATGTTGAGTTTTGTACTTACGAACTACGATTTAAGGACAGCATTGGTTTTCTGTTATCATTTGAAAATAACTACTGCTGAATCACATTGAATGCTTGTCGAAGCTTTCGGCAGACATGCTGTGGGGAAACATAGTGTTTCGAGTGGTTCAAAAAATTAAGAAGTGATTATTACGTAGTGAGAAACGACGAGCGCAGGAAACCACCGAAAAAGTTCGAAGACAACGAATTGTAGGCCTCAAACTCAACAGCAACTCGCGGAACAATTGAATACGACGCAGAAAGCCGTTTCTCTTCGGTTGAAAGCGACGGGAAAGGTGCAGAAAGTGGTAAAATGGGTTCCGATGAACTAAATGAAAGACAGCAAGAACTCCAAAAGCCACTTGTAAAATGCTCCTCGCCAGATATCAAAGAAAGCCGTTTCTCCATCGAATAGTGTCAGGTGATGAAAAATGAATCCTAAGCGTCGAAAATCATGGGTGAATTCAGGTAAACCATCGACATCCACTGCAAGATCAAATCGCTCCGCGTTTGGTGAGATCAGAAGGGCGTCATCTATTATGAGCTGCTAAAACCTGGTGAAACCGTTAACACTGATCGCTACCAACAGCAAATGATCGATTTAAATAGAGCATTACGTGAAAAACGACCGGAGTATGGAAAAAGGCAACACAAAGTCATATTGGTCGATGATAACGCCCCATCACACACAGAAAAACGACTCAGGGAAACGATCGAAGCGTCCATTTGGAAATACTAGAGTATGCAGCTTGTTCTCTAGACTTTGCTCCGTCCGATTATCATCTATTTGCATCACTGAAACACGCTGTCGCTGAACAATGGTTCAATTCTTACCAAAATGTACGATTTTTTTTCTTTTTTTTTACGTGGCATTCATAGCGTGCCGGAGAGGTGGGAGAAATATATAAATAGCAAAGGAGATATTTTTGAATAAAATACTGTCAGTTTCAAACAACAGGCATGACAGCTTCCACTCTCGCAGGAATATGTTCAATCAGATGCTGGAAGGTTTCTTGGGGAATGGCATTCCACTCTTCACGGAATGCTGCAGTGAGAAGAGGTATCGATGTCGGTCGGTGAAGCCTGACTCGAAGTCGGAGTTTCTAAACATCCCAAAGGTGTTCTATAGGATTCAGGTCAGGACTCTGTGCAGGCCATTCCATTGCTGGGATGTTATTGTCGTGTAACCACTCAACCATAGGCCGTGCATTACGAACAGATGCTCGATGGTGCTGAAAGATGCAATCGCCATCCCCGAAATGTTCTTCAGCAGTGGGAAGCAAGAAGGTGCTTAAAACACCAATGTAGGCCTGCGCTGTGATAGTGCTACGCAAAACAATAAGGAGTGCAAGCCCCCTCCATGAAAAACACGGCCACATCATAACACCATTGCCTCTGAATTTTACTGTTGGCAATACACACGCTGGCAGATGACGTTCACCGAGAATTCGTCATACCCACACCCTGCCATCGGACCGCCACATTATGTACCGTGATTCGTCACTCCACACAACGTATTTCTACAGTCCAATCGTCCAATGTTTACGCTCCTTACACCAAGCGAGGCTTTGGCATTTACCGACGTGATGTGTGGCTTATCAGCAGCCGTTCGACCATGAAATCCAAGTTTTCTCACCTCCCGCTTAATTGTCATAGCACTTGCAGTGGATCCTGATGCAGTTTGGAATTCCTGTATGATGGCTTGGATGCGTGTCTGCCTATCACACATTACGACCCTCTTCAACTGTCGGCGGTCTCTGTCAGTCACCGAGCGAAGTGGCGCAATGGTTAGACACTGGACTCGCATTCGGGAGGACGACGGTTCAATCCCGCGTCCGGCCATCCTGATTTAGGTTTTCCGTGATTTCCCTAAATCACTCCAGGCAAATGCCGGGATGGTTCCTCTGAAAGGGCACGGCCGACATCCTTCCCCATCCTTTCCTAATCCGATGAGACCGATGACCACGCTGTCTGGTCTCCTTTCCCAAACAACCAACCAACCAACCAATCTCTGTCAGTCAACAGATGAGACCGGCCTATACGCTTTTGCGCTGTACGTGTCCCTTCACGGCCGGCGGTTCTAGGCACTTCAGCCTGAAACCGCGTGATTGCTACGGTCGCAGGTTCGAATCCTGCCTCGGGCACGGATGTGTACGATGTCCTTAGGTTAGTTAGGTTTAATTAGTTCTAAGTTCTAGGCGACTGATGACCTCAGAAGTTAAGTCGCATAGTGCTCAGAGCCATTTCAACTATTTTTTTGTCCCTTCACGTTTCCACTTCACTATCACATCGGAAACAATGGACCTAGGGATCTTTAGGAGTATCGAAATCTCGCATACGGACATATGACGCAAGTGACACCCAATCACCAGAGCACGTTCGAATTCCGTGAGTTTCGTGGAGAACCCCATTCTGCTCACTCACGATGTCTCAGGATGTGTAATGACTGTGATCATTGATGTGGAGTACCTGGCAGTAGATGGCAGCACAATGCACCTAATAGAAAAACGTTTGTTTTTGAGGTGTCCGGATACTTTCGATCACACATATATATATATATATATATATATATATATATATATATATATATATATATATATATTGCCACTGTGTGCAATGTCAACAGTAAAACGTACAGTAAAACGTATATTATATAGGTACGGCCAAACTTTCAGGAAACATTCCTCACACACAAATAAAAGAAAGATGTTATGTGGACATGTTTCCGGAAACGCTTGATTTCCATGTTAGAGCTCATTTTAGTTTCTTCCACCTACGTTCAATGGAGCACGTTGTCATGATTTCATACGGCATACTTTACCTGTGCTGCTAGAACATGAACCTTTACAAGTACAACACAACTTGTGGTTCATGCATGATGGAGCTCCTGCACATTTCAGTCGAAGTGATCGTACGCTTCTCAACAACAGATTCGGTGACCGATGGATTGGTAGAGGCGGACCAATTCCATGGCCTCCACGCTCTCTTGACCTCAACCCTCTTGACTTTCATTTATGGGGGCATTTGAAAGCTCTTGTCTACGCAACCCCGGTACCACATGTAGAGACTCTTCGTGCTCGTATTGTGGACGGCTGTGATACAATACGCCATTCTCCAGGGCTGCATCAACGCATCAGGGATTCCATGCGACGGAGGGTGGATGCATGTATCCTCGCTAACGGAGGACATTTTGAACATTTCCTGTAACAAAGTGTTTGAAGTCACGCTGGTGCGTTCTGTTGCTGTGTGTTTCCATTCCATGATTAATGTAATTTGAAGAGAAGTAATAAAATGAGCTCTAACATGGAAAGTAAGCGTTTCCGGACACATGTCCACATAACATATTTTCTTTCTTTGTGTGTGAGGAATGTTTCCTGAAAGTTTGGCCGTACCCTTTTGTAACACCCTGTATATATAATGTCAACAGTAAAACGTATTTTATATATATAAAATACGTTTTACTGTTGACATTGCACACAGTGGCAGATGACGTTCACCGGACATTCGCCATACCCATACGATATTTATATATATAAAGCTGCTACATGCGTTTTGTGCAGAACATCTACTTCATGTCTTCTGTCTTCTTGATTACCGAGGAATTATTTCAACCATTTTTCCTCAAATAGATGGCAAATAATTGTTATAAACGCAGGTACTAAATGAATAATGCTAGAATTCTTAGAGCAGTACGAATTAACGGTTCTGAACTGGAGCACATAACTACCGTTCATTTCAGTACCTAAGGAGGAATTTTTGTAATATGTGAAATTATCAATTAGCTAAAGCCCTCCACAAGGCCAGAATGATGTGAAAAATAATCGCTTTAACAGCTGACAAAAATGTGAAACATTCAAAAGATATGGACCGATGTGATTGTAACTTCGTATACGTATACAGAATCCGCATGTGTGTTAATGATTGATGGTGGGTTGCAGTTGCCTGTTACAACTAGAACAGCCATCAGAGTGAATTATTGTTGTCCGGATTTACTGTTGTTACACTGTGAACCAGAACTCCGCCGACAGACTTTCAGAGATTGTTTACGGATATTTTTCTAAGTATTTTGCATAACGGACCTGCTGTCTCCAGCGGCTCATTACAGTGTAATAATATAATTACGACTTATTCAGCATTATCTCAACACTTTTCGATTGACCACGTATGGTCACCACAAGGAAGAGTAGTCGAATCGGGCACCAGTCGTTTGGTGAAACACCTTCACATTTCCGCCTGCCATAATGGACTCCCAGCAACATTCTGCGTCATCCCCCACCATTGATCGGAGACTATCAGCAGCCGGTAACACCACAGAACACATCTGGACCGATGCCGACACCGGGAGACATGGACTGCTGATGAATGGCGTCGCACTATGTTCACCAACGATACTTGGTTCTGCACTACAATGCGAGTACGGTGGCTACCTTCCAATGTTTTGTAGAGGTACAGCAGTATTATTCCTGGCGTCATTGTGTCGAGAGCCAATGGGTATGAACCTCTCGTCACTTCTGATAGTGCCAGAGAATCTTATGGCACAATGCTACAACACGAATTTCCTGCGTCCTCATGTGTTACCTCCATGCGGCATTATAGTGGTTCCATTTGTCATAGTTCACACGTGACATATGTCGCCATGTACTGCCTGCAGGATGTTAAGCACTCTCGCATCCAGAAGAATCCCCAGTGGTAGTACTCACGATATCAAGGACCAGTTACAACGACTGAGGACTACTAGCTTGAGGAGAGGATGTAATGACTTTATCATATCCTTCCCAACCGAACCATCGGCGGTGCAACATGGTCTTGACAAGTGGTCTCATACTGCCAAGTTCTTTGTACATTTTACTCCATCTTTTAATTACTGAATGAATATCACATACCGGCTGGGCCTGTGATACTTCATTTCGATTCCTCCTCTTCTCCTGGGCGCTTCATCTTTCTTTCTCAAAGACTGCATGTTGTGTCAAAATTTAGATCATTACGTACGGAGCATCAGTTTTATACTCAGGAAAACTTCGGTAATGGTCTTGTTGAGAAAGCTCTGCAGCAAATACATTACAAAGAGAAAGATCAATAGTCATAGCACAAAGACATTCGGTACAAGAAGGTGTTATACAATGTCCGTTACTGGTTGTTCAAACGTAGAATATCCATACAGCTCCCTCGGCGCTAGATTTTGTTACGAAGTACACAAGTGGTAAACGAAAAATGAAGAGCACGAGACATGTGAGAAAACTTGTCTATAGCGAAGATACTACACTCAAAAGGCAGTCATTTAAAGCAGAGTCCTATGCGACAGAGTGGCAGAGTAGAAATGGCTGTGGCCGAGCGCTTCTAGGAGCTACAGTCTGGAACCACACGACCGCTATGGTCGCAGGTTCGAATCCTGCCTTGGGCATGGATGAGTGTGATGTCCTTAGGTTAGTTAGGTTTAAGTAGTTCTAAGTTCTAGGGGACTGATGACCTCAGAAGTTAAGTCCCATAGTGCTCAGAGCCATTTTTTTTTTTTTTTCGGGGGTGGGAATGGCTGTGTGAGGGGTGGCGGAGAGGGGGGAGTGGGGGGGGGGGGGGCGGGGGAAGGTCTAGTGGTAAAGCGTCTCCCTGCAAGCGGAGAAGTCACAGGATCTAATTACGATAAATCCACGTCAATTACAGTCTGACTTTAACACAGCCTTCACTTCTCAATGATGTGAAAATTCACTAGGAATGGTACTTCGTACGGATTCAATATTTAATAGTAGGTTCCCTTTTTGTAGCCACAGTGGCGTCCAATTGATAGGCTGCACCAAGCAGTTGAGCCACAAGAAATTACTAATAAAACTAGCTTTAACAATCTCATACCATTATTCCATTGTTACTGTATTTTCTGTAGCTTCGCGCATCAGATACCACCCCATTGAAAGCCGTAAACATAACAAGATGAGGTCCAACGTAGGCCATGTAGTTAACTGAATTTAAAGACGTCATGAAAGACGGCAGGCCCTCTGGCCTCTTAATACACTTTTTAAGGGCTATCAAACCAGTCCATCTTTCATTTCTAAGGTCTAAATTAGCACGCATGCAAATTAATGTCAATCTGCTACCGCATTACACTCTTACGCAAATTAGATAATCCGATACTGTGACTATATGTACGTGATCGGGAGTAGGTTGCATGCATATTGGAATTCTGTTTATTTAGGAGGCGAGTGGGGCCTTTGGGCTGTGAGGAGGCCCACTGTTCAGAACAGCAGGTGGTGGGGAGACAACCGGTCACAAGGAGTTGTGAGAAGAGCCCCAACCCATGGGTAGCGGCTTCCCCTTTCGATGCCGCGTCTCAAGGGGCAGACCGACGGACGCTCCTCGTTCTTACAATATTTAGCGCAGTTTTCTCGCGAAAGCCTCATGTTTTTGGGAGGAACGCCCAAGCTTGGCACCTTGGTTCTGCTATTGTTTGGAACGCTATTGTTTGGATAGCCAAGCTCCACGGGATAGCTGACAGAACGATGCCACATGTCATCCCAGTCATCGTATTCTGTCAGCGCCTGTATTCAGAAACCTTACCTCTTAAGTCGGAGGCTGTGACAGGGTGCTCAACTGTCACGTCACCACATGTTTGCTGTCACCGTCGGGAATTCGATGGAAAATATGGTACTGAGAGCTAGGTTGGAATACGGTAGTGGGAGCCTAAACGAGTTGGTTCTAAGGTTGTAACTGACGATTATCCGAGTCCTGGCACAGTGGAGCAGTCGCTCTCTGGCTGTGGGGCGGAAATGAATTGGGGATATGTGGGTTTCTGGCCACCGCAGGAGATCGTCACGTTCTTTTAACGCCCATCCTGCAGTGTAACTTGTAACCTCCCAAAAAAAGATTGTATATATAATAATATGATTATGATTCTAATTTTAGTATGACCTCAGAACAAAATTGGTTCCCATTTATAACCTCCCTACAGAAATTCATTCACATTTAACCTCCACACAAAATTTGTTTCCCATTTAATGTAAGCTCGAAACAGAAAAATTCCTAAACCTCGTAATAAAAAAATAAATTCAGTAATCTGGTAAATTTTGGACGACAGCAGTGCTGCGTCATGGCCCTGTAAGATCATTCTGAATAAAAAAGCAAAAATTCTTACCTCAATAAAGTCGCCAACTATCTGCTCTTACAATAACCTTTTTCCGGCACAGCTCTGTGCAATGCTGGCCGATAGATTTGTCATTTATGAAAGGAAGCAACTGATTTTTCTTTTGCAACAATCGAAATGATCATGGATTGGAGAAATTAGTAAATTCTTTAAATTGAAATGAATGCTTGTAAAAAAAATTACTTTATATCACAAACATTATTATTAGGACATTTTTAAAACATTTACATCGGAGTTCACATAACATTACTAGATATGCGCGAGGCTGCTTTTTACCTTATACAATAATACTCAGGCTCCGGCATCGCTGCACCGCGACCGGCCAGCCAACACGATACACCAGACCATAGCAGAGCAGACTCCACACA
This sequence comes from Schistocerca piceifrons, assembly GCF_021461385.2. Lineage (NCBI taxonomy): Eukaryota > Metazoa > Arthropoda > Insecta > Orthoptera > Acrididae > Schistocerca > Schistocerca piceifrons. The sequence goes on from NC_060139.1 coordinate 432,889,081, forward strand.
AGCGCAGACTAGCGCAGACTAGCAACAACTTACTGCTACAGCTACACAGTTCGTACTGAGTCAACACTGCTCTCTGGTCAGCGATTCTCTTATACCTTGCATATCGCAGGCAGCGCATGAGCAATACATCGAAATTACATCTGCTCGGACCTCTTACATAACCCTCTACCGGGGGGGGGGGGGGGGGGTCACAAATTTGGCATCGATGATGAGTCAATTGGACTTGCCATGAGCAACAAATTTTTCTTAATGAACTAAGTTTACCATCACAGAGTATATACACATGTATATAAGTGCAGAACATGAAATGAAATAGAGTGCACATGCACTGAGTACAGAACATATCAAGAAATCACAAAATGTATACGCAATGAGTATAAAACATATTAACAAATGACATAAAGTGCACACACACTGTATACCTTTTTACCATTTTACAAGAACGAGGATACGCAATGAGTACAAATCATATTAACAAATGACATAAAGTGCATACACACTGTAGTACAGAACATATCAAGCAATGACAAAACGTATATGCAATGAGTAGAAATCATATTAACAAATGAGATAAAGTGCACACGCACTGTATATATTTCTACCATTTTACAATAACTAGTATACTCAATGAGTGCAAAATATATTAACAAATGACATAAAGTGCACACGCACTGTAGTATTTTTTTACCATTTTACAAGAACTAGGATAGGAAAGGGAAGGACTGCATCATGGTTGTAGCACAGTAGGTTGCACGTAGCTGCACTGAAAGTCCATATCTTTCTAGAGAAGCACAACACCAAGTGACACAATCTGAAGTTCTCTTCCCTGAAGTATTAATCAGTGTAGCCAAGACACTGAAATGTCGTATTAACATTCAATGTTATCATTTGGTAGTACATTAGGTACACCAAACAGTGGAACCATATTAATATCTCCATTGTTCAAGGTGGTGGACACCATGATGTGTCAACACCACACTCTTTCACCAACGTAGAATTAGTGCAGAAACCAAGTATAGTGCTCCATGATCATAAGGATAGACAGGACAAACGGATATTGCAGTAATTTCTGGTAATTAGGTCAGAAGGTGAAGGACATTAAGTCTTATGCTAGACATTATTGAGAATTACACTAGTCTATCAACCGATCTGAGTAATTGGTGGCACTCATTGCCTAGTTACTAAACATTTCTGTACTATGTATGAGGTATTACAGAATATTATTCATAAGTCATCTGATTACAGTAAACATTGGCACTCATTGGCCAGTAACAAACCATTTTTATGCATTATTCAAAGGTGATCATTCAAAGCAAGAGTTAATTAATGGCATACCATTTACATAATTCATCTAGTTATAGTAATCATTGGCACTCATTGGCCAGTTACAAACCATTTTTATGCATTATTCAAAAGTGATCATTCAAAGCAGGAGCAAATGAGTGTAGCATCAAGCTACTGGTATTCATATATAATAGCATGTAAGTGACATAATACAAATATAAAATATAAGAGACAGTGGCATTCATTGGCCAGTTACTAAACATATACCAAGTATTGAATATTACAAAACATTTTTCATCATTCAAGTGACATATGACATATTTAAAATAATTATTGGCACTTATTGGCCAGTTACAAACCATCAGAAGTCATCATTCAAAATGAGAGTTAATTATTAGCATAGCATTTATAGAGTATAACAAAAATATTATTTACAGAAATTATTGGCATAGCATGTATGCAATATTACAAAATATCATTCACTATTACTCAGAACTCATCATTCAAGTCACATAGGACATATTTAAAATGTAATACACTGTAACTATTACTCAAGGTCTGTGATTAGAAAACATCATTCAGTATTACTCAGAACTCTCTTAAACTGGTAGCATTATTTGGGACTGGTAATACATTTTTTTTGTGCTAGCAATGCATTGCGTTGGGATCGATAACTAATTGCTGGGGCATAACAATATTTGCTTTTGACTTATTGCTGCAGATGAGGATAGGTAACGTCATTCGTCATGAGTCAGCTTTAGCAAGGTTATGAAACAAGTAGAGTATATGTGATCACATTCATGAATGACACACACAAATGGGTTAAAAAAAAATGCAAGTACTAGAACAGGTTTAATGACTAACTGCTTACAGCACATTAATTTCATGAATAGCTTCTCCTAGAAAAAATACAAAATGGATTATTAAGCTGAAAGAAGAAACGCATATTATGCTGAAAAGTAGTGAACTTCGAATTAACAGGTAATGAAACGTGTACTCAATATGTATGTACTCTAGCTGTCCTTTCCAAAACATTCAGTCATTATACCATGCCACATAAGACATACTGTCAAAACGAACTGCAACAAATACTTAAATAACTACATAGCATTTCTTAACTAACAGTAAATATATAAACTTCATCATTATTCTCATCTGCAAAGAAAAACTTCATTATTCATATTACCATAACCTCATTACTATCATCACCTGCAAAGAAAAACTTCATTATTCATATTAGCATATTCTTCATATAACTATTCATCACCATTCACTATCATCTGCAAAAAAGACACTTCATTATTCATTATTCACATTACCATTTACTTCATACAACTATTCATAGTATAGAGTTTCTTATTTTGTAGCATATTTCATCACTAAGACTAAGATGTGTAGTTCTGTCTGACAGCCTGCATCAATCGCCTCGTATTCTGAAAGAAAAATTAGTTAAGACTGCCATCATACGATGTGTATAGTATATTCTTGTTAGTGTTTGTTAATTCTGATCCATTTACTCTTCGTGACGAGGTATTGCATCTTCTTTCGTTCATTCCGAAGGTGAAATTCCCATTTCATAGTAATCCACTGTGGTTTGTTTAATTTATTTCTTTTACACGTTATTGCTTTCTGAAAATGATGGATAAGGATTAATATCTTGCATTTAAATCATATACCCATTAAATAAAAACTGGTTTCTAGTGATGTAATTAAGCATACAGCATAGGATGACAGAAAACGTATTATGTCAAAAACATAGACAGTGTTCAGGTGCAAAAATGTACACAGAGTATCATAATGTAGCAGCAAAAAAAATGTGAAATAGTCACGATGTTGAGATATCATAAGGCAAAAGTCAAAGTAAACTGGTGTTTGTTATATCTTAAAGATTTCGTAGTGCATACAAACAAAACAGGAAAACAATCATACATACATGAAAATGTGCACGGTCTGATATATAACGACAAGAAATGACTTTCTTTGTGTTCAGCTTGTATGTTGTGTAGTTGATAGAGGCGAGAGTTGAAGACTTTAATGGAGAAATAATTTGATAAAATTAATATGTCACTAGATAGAATTGCATAATTGGTCATAAAATATGTAAGTTTATCTGGAAAAATGTGCGCGGTCTTATGTGTAACGACAAGAAAAGCGACCTGCTAACCTTACCTTGCCGGGCACTTGCCAAGAAAAAATGTGATAATCATCGGCAAGTAGTCACATAAATATAATTGCATCATTGGTCATATAAAAATCAGGAAATGGCGTTACAGTGAGATGAATCATAAAGTATGTTCATTCAATAAAGGGTTTAATATTGGAGACATGGTGATTGCCTTTGCTTTTTCTGGTTCTCAAAGTTTCGACGTGTACTACATTGGGGTGAGGAATGCTGCGAATTCGATATGGACCTGCGTATAGAAGCTCAAATTTACTGCATCTATTCTTTCCTCTGTTGGATAGATAGTGTGTACGTACTAATATCTTCTATCCAATGTGAAAGTCACGGCGTGTACAAACCTGTTTTTGCTGTCTTCTCTGGCGCTCTGCGGCACGTTTGATGTAGTTCAGCGCAATGTCAACTATTTCATGGTGTCGTAGTCGACGAGATGTAGGAAAGGATACTAATTCTATAATTTTGTTAGGTGGTTCAACATTTTTCAGTATAACAGTCGGAGATAGCATAGTAGACTCATTTGGTATGGAATTAATTACATCCTGGAATGAGAGTATGTGTGTGCCCCAATCAATATGTTTTTTATGGCAGTATATTCTACATAGTTTACCAATTTCTTTCATTAGTCGTTCACAAGGTTTCGAAGAAGCATGGTACCTGGATATATAGATCGGAGAAACGTTTCTAGCTCGTAACATACGTGTCCATATAGCAGATCGAAACTGTGATCCATTGTCGGAAATTACTTTCAATACATGCCCTACATGGAATAAAAAATGTTATACAAATGCATTCGAAACAGATTTAGCAGTAGCTTTGCGTAATGGAGTGAAGGTAACAAATTTCGAAGTGAGTTCAACAGCGACAAAGATGTAGCAAAAACCTCTAGTTGTTCTGGGAAGCGGACCAAAAATGTCTACAGCGGCCATGTGTCTCAATTTAACAGGTACAATGGGATGTAATGGAGGAATATGTGAAGTCGTGTCTGACTTAGCTTTCTGGCAGATTTTACATGACGCTAAAACTCGTCGGATACGTTTCTCCATGTTGGCAAAATAACAGTTCTGTCTCAGTATAAGAAAACATTTTCTGGCTCCGTAATGTGCGTAACTTAAATGAGTATACCAAATTAATTTGTTAACAAGCTTGTCAGAAATACATAATAACCAATTGTTGTTGTCAGGATGAGAGCGGCGAAACGGAATATTATTGCGTACAGTGTAATGGTTTCTAATGGTAACATTATTCCTATCTTGCCAAAGGTGTTTAATTTCTTTCCATACGTTGTCTTCACTCTGCTCTTGTGCTATGTCTCGTAATGACGATGAAATGAAATTTTCAAATGCAACTTGTTGAATATACATGACGCTGAAATTTGCTTTGCAGAAGTTGGTTGCGATGTCTTGCTGATTGTTGCTGAGAGAACGGGATGGTGCATCTGCTACAATATTTTGTGTACCGAGAATGTGAACAATTGTAAAATTAAATTCCTGTAAATAAAGTTTCCATCTGCTTAATCTGTCGTGTGTAAATTTAGAGGAAAGTAAACAGAACGGGGCCGCTTACGTCAGCGTGCGCTTGCGTCATGAGCTATAAATAGCTGCTGATGCAACTTCGCGCATTCATTATATGAATAGCATCATTCTACAATGGGTCGCCGCTTTGAATATCGCCGTCGCAGACGTATGCTGGCCTAAAAAGATTTGTTAAATATTTCTGGCAATTATGGTTCCGTTCCAACGCCTGGTATCAGTAAGGTCACCAATCTGAAGAAGATCTGTGTAAACGGTCGTATGTCTTCCATAAAGAAAATGCCGAAATCTCGTAAATGCCCATACAACACAAAATGTTTCAAGTTCTGTGACAGAATAATTGCGTTCAGCAGGTGACAGAATGCGACTTGCAAAGGCGATGTTTTTAATTACTGTGGTACCATCTTCTTCAATTTCCTGAAAAATGTGTACGCCTAAAGCGGTGTTAGAACTGTCGGTGGCAATGGAAAAATTTCTAGTAAGATCTGGATGTGATAAAAGTGGTGCATTCAACAAAGCTTCTTTCAGATTCACAAATTCAGAATGTGCTTGGCTATCCCAGGGCCAAATAGTGTTTTTACCCGTCAATTGACATAATCTAGGGGTGTCTAAAGCAGAGTAATGAATAAATTTACGAAAAAAGTTAATTAAACCCAAAAAGCTGCGTAGTTGTTTCTTCGTCCTAGGAATAGTAATGTCACGTAAAGCTTGAAGTTTTTCCGGGTCAGGCGCAATGCCTTCTGCTGAAATTACATGCCGAAGAAATTTTATAGAAGTCTTGCCAAAGTGCGATTTACTGAGATTAACTATGAGTCCTTGTGTACCAAAAGTTCGTAACAGTTGTTCAAGAATCAGATTGTGTTCAGACCAGTTAGCTTCTGCAATAAGAATGTCGTCTACATACGTTGTGATTCTGATTTTAAGTTCTGTCGGAAGTATACTATTCAAACCGCGAATAAAAGCTGCTGAAGAAATAGTTAAACCGAACGGTAATTTATAAAATTGATAACAGTCACCAAAACAGAGAAAAGCCGTGTACTTTCTGCAGTCCGGATGGAGCTGAATTTGCCAAAATCCCGATTTGAAATATAATGTGGAATAAATAGCAATACCATGAAATTTCTGTAGAAGTTCTTCTAGTGCCTGTGGGCGATCTGTTTCATTAATAATAATGTCGTTGATGTGACGCGGATTAAGTACGAGACGAAGTGAACCATCCTTTTTCTTAACAATGTGGAGCGGGTTTATGTACGGACTAACTGCCGGTTCAATAATTCCTTGGTCAAGCATAGCTTGCAATTCTCTCTTAACTTGTTCTCTGTGAATATACGGAATGGGATAATGTTTGGCTTTAAACGTGTCGTGCTGTTTAACTTGAAATTCATACATAAAACCGGACATAGTACCTGGGACGTTGTCAAAAACTGGAGCTTGCTGTAAAAGAATTTTGCGTAGTTGCGTGCGTTCGTCGTCTGTATTTGCACTGCTCTGTTTAACTTTATCAGAAATCATTTGCATAACGTCATAGTCGGCTTCGTCTGGAGTATTATAGTTGTGTACGTACGTATCTGTGAACAATGTGGAATGACAGTCTATGTTACGTGATGCGGTAATGACCTCTGTACGACTAATTGTTTGTTCTTCTGCTGATAAAGAGTGCTGAAATTGTAAAGCCAGTTGTACATTTTCATCCTTTAACATTAAATAGGAGTTTTTAAAGTCAATAATTGCGTCGTGTTGTACCAGAAAATTCGTACCTAAAATAACGTCTGTTGTCAATAAGGGAACAATCCAAAAATTTGAGTGAAATGTATGACTTGCAATACAAAATGATAAATGTGTCTGTAATTTTACATCTACTCCTTTACCAGATACTGCTCCTTTTACTTTAGTTTTGCCTAATGGTAACGTAGGATAGGTATTCTCTTTGTTACATTCGTTGAAAGTTTCCTCATTTATAACTGACATAGGTGATCCAGAATCGATTACTGCTGAAAATTTGGATGATCCTATCTTTACTTCAATGACAGGGTGGGAAATGGTTTTTTGAATAACTGGTCTTTCCTGTAAAAGAGTGTCTAGGATGTTGTCAAAAGTAATAACATTTTCGTGAACACGGTTCTGTGTGTCAAAGGTATTGCTTGCGTCGTTGGAAGATGCAACCTGTATTGTACCTAGTCAAATTCTATCTGACGTGCTATTATTTGCGAGAGGATGCTGTGGTATTTCGACTATTTGTACTTTTCTATTATTTCGTCCTGATTCATTAGGTTCGGGATGATACCGACTGTCTGGTTCATTCATGATAATCTGTTGCTGCGGATGATTTTGCTGCTGGTAAGACCGACTGTTATTAAACGTACGCTGAAAACTGTACTCATTACTTTTACGTCTGTCATGATAGTCATTTCTATACGGTGGATTGCGATATGAGTTGAAATTGTGTGTTTTCTGTATGTAGTTATTTCTTTGTTGCTGTGCGTTACTATTTGGTGGAGCTGACGCTATTCGTGTAGGCGGCGAATCATTAAAGCTTGGTTCACCTTGCACATTACATTGTCGGTTAGGTATGCTAACCAGTTGGTTTTGTCGCTGTTGTGGGGATAAGCCTCTATTGTTGCCAAAATGTGTTTCCTGTTGCTGATAATTTTGACGATACTGATAATTAAAATTTTGTCTGTTATTAAAATTATGCTGGTAGTTCTTGCCATTTCGGGAGTGTCTAATAAAAACTGTCACTTTCGGTAAAATTTGTCATATCAGGTTTTCTTTACACATTCCTAATACTAGATAGATCGATAGTTGCAGAGCTGTTTTGATAGATATGAAGGCTAGTAGAAGAGAAGGCAGCAGTGCAGAAAACTAAAGATGAAATAGCACTACTACGGCTCGGGGCCCTGTGCACGCTACGGCACATATTCATTGAAGTGTAATGAATCCCCTGAGGTCTACCACGCGCTGCAAATAAATTTTAGTTTCTGTGTTACAGGCAACGCCGGTGAAAACTCAAAAACAAATTGTTGTATCCAGTCCAATTCTAGTTTCTGCGTTACAGCCCAAGCTGGAGAAAATACAAAAGCTAATTGTCGTATCCAGTCCAAAGCGGGACTTTGTGTTCTGTCATTATTAAGTACCTTAAATTTTTTCACGGTTAGAAAGTGCTTATAATCAAAATTTTCGTCTCTGAATGTCTGAACAGGTTCATGATTGTATCCTAGTCTGTTTGTCTGTGACTGTTCGGAATCTAACTCACGTACTCTCTGTAAATTACCTAAATTATACATGCTGTGTGAGTGTGATAAATGTTCGGAATGTGGCGTATGCTGTGCCGTGTTAGAGGCTGAAATATTTTTCATCTCCGTCACCTCTTGCTGTAAAGATGACAATTTTCTACGTAATGTATTATTGGTCGAACCTATCTCACTGATTGTCTGCTGTAAATTTTGGAATTCGGGTGTTTGATTAAACGAAATTGGTGAAGTATCGTCTGATTTGGTGTCATTATTACTTTTGATAACATCAATACGACTGGCCAATTCATCATATTTTTCAGTCAGTACTTTTACCTGATCATCGTTTTTCTTATCACAAGCGTTAATTTGTTTTTGTATTGTACGTGTGGTTTCGTTCAATTTTTTAACGTCTGCTTTGATGGCATCGGGATCCTGTATTAGTTCTAATTGTTCAAGTCTGTCGGTCACTGTCTGAAAGTCTACTGTGTGTCTGTTTTTGTTTTAAGATCAGAGATTTCATCATGTAATTCGGTGTTCAACTGTTTGATAGTATTAATTTCGTCTGATACTGTAGCAATATTGTTGTCTACGTATGTTTTTGCTTTCGTAAACAATTTACGCTTATCTTCCTGTCTCTGTGCAGTAATTGTTTCCATGACTTGTCACTTTACTTTATTCTGTTCCTGTATAAATTTACGGTAACGTGTTTCACTGTTTTGTAGGTGGTGATTAAAAACGTTCGTCAATTTCGCTGTTCTGTTGGTCAAATTTCGCGTCTACTTTCGCATCCAGTGTGCGTGAAAATTCTGCTGACATTAATTTAAACTCGTCGCGTAACTGTGTTGCGTTTTCAGAGCATTGTTTAGCGACTGCACTAATTTCATCTCTAAGTAATTTAGCTGTGGCTGCATATGTATTACTTAATTCTTGAGCCACTGATCTAATTTCTTCACTACTGCTCCTAGCACAAGCCTTAATTTCCTCACGTAATTGTTCTTTAGTATCATGACATTGCGCGGCAACGGCTGTAATCTGTTCACTAAGTTGTTTGTTCTGTTCATTTACATTGTCGTGTTTTTCATTCAACTGTTTGAAATTTTCATTAAGGTTGTCTTGTTTTTTCATTCAACTGTTTGAAATTTTCATTAAGGTTGTCTTGTTTTTCACTAAGTTGTTTGAAATTGTTCTCTTGTTCTTTCTTCGATTGCTTGAAACTTTCATTAAGTTGTTTGAAGTTGTCGTCTTGTTCTTTCTTCGACTGTAGCAATACTGCCATAATATGATCCAAGCCAAAATTAGCGACTCTATTTTCTATGCTGTGTAATGGTGTATGTGCATTTGTCGCGTTTTGTATAACCATTTGGTCATTCTCTGATTCTTGAACAGGTTCGCCAGTTGAATGTGCATTGTTAGTCACTACCTCGGAATCAAATAAATCTGACGTATTTTGACTACATTGTTCATCTTCGTGAGAAAAATTTATCTGTTCACAATTCAAATTTTGCAAACCGGGTGTGTCAAACTGGGCAGCGTTCATTGTATAGGAACGTGCCGCGTCATCAATTGTTAAATTTACTTTGGACATAATTGAATTTATTTGCCCATCATTAGGATTTGGCTCAATACTAGTGATCGGCAGGCACTGATTATCTGTAATTAGGGGATTATCATTATTAGACTGAGTGTCGCTAGTATTATCTGTCAAACTATTCGAGTCGGCTATTTCACTCATTGCACATCGCGATGTACTGTTAACAGTTTTTCGCGGCATTTTTCACAAAAAATAATTAAGCACAAAATGAAACAAAGTCAAAGCAAAAATGGAACAAACACAATTACAACAAAGAGCAATAAATTGCCGATGATCTGTGAAAGAAAGAGTGACAAATTAGTAAATGCGTTGCGCCAGATGCAAACTACATTTAAGTAAATAAGAGCAGATATATGACTACTTCTCAGAGATTCACAAAGAATACGATCCTGGCCGGTTGTCCCCAAGTGTAACCTCCCCACAAAAAATGATAAAATAAATATTATTTGGTTAATGATTCTAATTCTTGTGTAACCTCAGAACAAAATTGGTTCCATTTATAACCTCCCTACAGAAATTCATTCACATTTAACCTCCACACAAAATTTGTTTCCCATTTAATGTAAGCTCGAAACAGAAAAATTCCTAAACCTCGTAATAAAAAAATAAATTCAGTAATCTGGTAAATTTTGGACGACAGCAGTGCTGCGTCATGGCCCTGTAAGATCATTCTGAATAAAAAAGCAAAAATTCTTACCTCAATAAAGTCGCCAACTATCTGCTCTTACAATAACCTTTTTCCGGCACAGCTCTGTGCAATGCTGGCCGATAGATTTGTCATTTATGAAAGGAAGCAACTGATTTTTCTTTTGCAACAATCGGAATGATCATGGATTGGAGAAATTAGTAAATTCTTTAAATTGAAATGAATGCTTGTAAAAAAAATTACTTTATATCACAAAGATTATTATTAGGACATTTTCAAAACATTTACATCGGAGTTCACATAGCATTACTAGATATGCGCGAGGCTGCTTTTTACCTTATACAATAATACTCAGGCTCCGGCATCGCTGCACCGCGACCGGCCAGCCAACACGATACACCAGACCATAGCAGAGCAGACTCCACACAAGCGCGGACTAGCGCAGACTAGCAACAACTTACTGCTACAGCTACACAGTTCGTACTGAGTCAACACTACTCTCTGGTCAGCGATTCTCTTATACCTTGCATATTGCAGGCAGCGCATGAGCAATACATCGAAATTACATCTGCTCGGACCTCTTACATGAAATTACATCTGTATTACATCTGCTCTGACCTCATCCATAAAATTACATCTGCTCGGACCTGTTACAAACTCCATTAGCAGTTTCACTTGTCTGGCCATCCCGAAACACGCTTAGTTTGTTTTCTTTCGCGCTCGCACTTCGGTCGGCCTCCAAGGTGAAGCCCATCTCAATGCAGCAGCCGACCACGAGTAGCACCATTAGCAAGCCGCCTTGCGCCGTACTGTCGGTAAAATACGTATCTCCAGCCTGTAGAGATTCTGTTGATTTTCCAGTCGTCCAAAATTGGAATTGAGGTTTCTCAGCGGCGGAATGCACAGAACCACTTTCCCTCCCTGGGTGATATTGTGGTGCTGCGTTAGATTAGCCACTTGTATACCGACATAAATTTCACCTGTTCTATTTGTTTCCCCTTCTCGTAGTAGAGAGGCACAGTAGATTCAATGCAGTGTCGTTTGCACTAGGTTCTTGCCAACACCTGTATCAAGTGGGGACCATTTACACGTTTGGTTTACGCTAAAATACTGTACTGTCTTGTACATGTTCATGATCGATTCTATGTTCCATTTAAAGAAAATAAACGTATTGTAGATTTTTGGGTTGGCATTTATCTGTTTAACAGTCACACTCACCAGAAGCTCTTTTTTTCCCCACGCGGAGTGGTCTCGCGGTTTGAGGCGCCATGTCACGGATTGCATACGTTAGTTTAAGAAGTGTGTACGTCTAGGGACCGATGACCTCAGCAGTTCGATCCCGTAGGAATTCACACACATTTGAACATTTGAACAGAATCTTTTTCAGACAATATTTTTGGAGGGTAACTTTGATCAACTCATTCAATGAAAAAATTTTATGAGGCCAGCCACCCCACATAGGATCTATATCCCAACCATTATAAGATTGCGTTACCCATCCTGGCAGGTTCAGTATAAACCCACTTGCATATCAGTTAAGGATCCCATGACAGCAGAAAACACGGCCAGTTTCCAGCCATATTGTGAGCTTACAGAAGTTGGGTAGTCCTTCCTAAGAAATGCTCAAACCGTTTTGCATGAGCTTTCATGTGTAAATTACAGCTGGTGCCGATGTTCCAGGGAAGTTGGACAGGCTGATTCTCAGTGTCGCATGGCAGATTTGTAGCGAATAGTTGCTGTTCTTGCACTGACTGCAGCACACATGGGACTCGTGTCGCATCTACAGTCATGTGCTGGAAGGCGTCAATCAAGTAGACATAACGTCAGATTTCTGAGCAGACCACCATCAGTAGTGTAGCTGGGGTAAACAATGACGCAAGTGGTGCGATCAGATCCTGCCTTGGCGTCAGCCATCGCTATTTGCCAGACCGGAATTGAGAAGATGTTATTGCTGTACATATCCGAGGTGGTCAGCGTCCATCAATCAGAATAGCAACTACATCAGTGCATCAAGCCGCAGCATATAGAACAACTACGGATATCATAATGTGGGGAACAATACTTTTGGTACATTCGTATCCGCACATTTCGGGTAAGCTGGTGGCGGTTCCTTGACTTCGAATTCTCTGGAACGCCACAAGAGGGGGCTGCTTGCTTCTGACGATAATAGGTCGCGCAAGCGCGAAGGAAGGAGTGGTTGGACAGTTTAAGGGGATGAGTCCGCTGAGAAACAAGAATACGCACAGGTGGGTGAGCACAATGGTGAGTGTTGATTTTGAAAGGTGGCAGGTCTTCCTGCTTGGAGGTGGCTACATGGTGAACAGCCACGTGTAAAGCTGTCGCTCCATTGCTGTTGTGAAACACTCAATGTAGTGAAGCCACGTTTTAACTCTGCCACGAAAGTACTTCAACGAAATTCATCTACTTCGGGGCTGCGTGGCAGTTATCACCATCATTTAATGAAGTCCATGGTGATCCTCTGTGAGTTATATTGCAAAATAACTGTATGTTTTTTCTTGTTTTAGGGCTGTAAAACTTGATTGTTATTATTCTACCCGTGTAAAAGAATGGAACGATCGGTTGCGATCGATATAAAACGTAACGGCCACGTACAGGGCAAAATTTATAAGCGAAACCTAGGCGTTCGTCATCGGCATAAATTCTGATTTTAATTTAACCTTGATAGTTGTAAGTCTGTTTGTACTCAGTTACAGTACCTGTAAATAATTTTAACATTACATTAGTTAATATAGTCTTTGATGTTGTTAGATGCTAAACTGTCTTATAGCGACTGCAACGAAAAAGATCTGCGAAATAACATGTATAGGTCAAACCTGGGCTCCAGGCCTCTCAATACTCGAATCCGTGCAACCCCAAAACTGAAATCGCGTTACATATCATGTATCACCATTTAACATATGAATTGTGACGCCTTAACAGCCGACTTGTCAGACACTTGATGGCATCAGATAACAAGAGTGCCCACAGTTGATGGTAAAATCCATGAACTTGCTAGTAAATTCACTGCTCTGTACGACAAACCAGCTCCTGTACGCACAGTCCATGTAAGGAAACCCCCTGCGCCATGGTTGTCAAGTAAATGATGAACGATAGGGATGCTTCTCAAGGCAAATCCGAAACCCGAACGTTACGAAGAATACAGACAGTTACGATACTGGGCGAAACGATGTGTTTGCAATGCCATTATTAGGCACGCTCGTTTCTCTATATACAGTTAAACGACATCCAGACCCCCTGTAAGAACCTCCATAGTTTGTGTGTTGGAGAGGCAAGATCAGAAATTGCCTTTAAGAGCTTAGGCGATGAAATGAACGATTTTTTGTCTGTCCCAATCACTATAATACGGCAAAGAACTATTGCCTACAAGAATCTTCCTACTACGTAACTAGCCACGACAATTTACACATAGACTGTGCGGCTGATCCCGACGGAGGTTCGAGTCCTCCCTCGGGCATGGGTGTCTGTGTTAGTCCTTAGGATAATTTAGGTTAAGTAGCGTGTAAGCTTAGGGACTCATGACCTTAGCAGTTAAGTCCCATACGATTTCACACACATTTGACGGCTTAATACCTGTCTTAACAGACATATTCAATTTTTCTCGCGTAAATGGAACACATACCACTTCAAGGAAAAGAAGTATAGTCTGACCTAATTCTATGATCGAAAATCCGTAATCGCTTTGTGATTACAGATCAGTCAGCGTATTACTGCTGTTTCCAAAACTTTTGGATATATTGCTCAACACCAAATTACTGATCACTTGTACGCATATCAATCCTTCTTTCGCAAGCACCATGGCACAAACAATGAACTTATCAAGGTAACTGATGGCCTGAAATATGCTATGGACATCGTGATGTCACAACATTGACTCTACTAGGTTTCAGCAAAGCTTTTGATACTGTCAACTTTGACATATTGCCCAGAAAAGTGCGACAGGTAAATTTCGTAGATGGTGCCCTGGGTGGTCTGAAACCTACAGAGAGCAAAACGCTGTCTTTGGGAATGAAAAATCATCGTGGAAACATATTGCTTCAGGAGTGCCACAAGGTCCCGTCTCAGGCCCGCTTTTGCTTTCCTTGTATGTCAATAACGTTTCATCGGTTCTGTCTTCCTGTAAGTACCATTTACACGCTGACGATCTCCAGATCCATCTAAGTGTCAGATCAGAAGATATAAATACTGTTATTGCTCAGATGAATGCTCTGTCTTCAGTGATAAGATGAGCAAAAAACCTGGAGCGTCAACTAAAAGGAAGAAAGTAGCAACTAATCATAGTATCTCATCACAAATTGACAAGCTGAGGATTCCGCGATCAGTTGCCTCCTATTCAATATGACGGCATCCCATTACCTTACCAGAAAGCAGAGAAGAACTCTTGTGCAATTCTGAATGAGCATTTACATTGGATAGAGCTTACTGTCGCTGTATGCCGGAAGACTTCCGCTTGCCTCTAGTCCTCAAAAGTTTTGGAATGTATTTCCACAGGATGTGAAATGCAAACTCCTACAATCACTGATCATTCACTACTCAACATTTCACAGGTCGTGAAAATACCGGACGGTTAGACCTAACCATGAATGCTTGTACGCGTTACATATGCAACATTCGACGATATGACCATGTCTGCTTAATACACCCTGTTAGGATGGTTGTAGCCAGCCAAGTCACGTGACTACCACACGCTATGTCTACTTCACCGGCTACTCAGTGCGCAAGCACCCCCAGCATCTCACCTGAGGGATTAAACATCTTTTGTGCCGTCATAATACGAACACTTGAGCTCACCTATCTATTAGCCTTGTTGTGCCGATTCATGAAACACGAACACTGGCACACTTCTTCGTGGTTCCCGCTGTCCGTCTTACGACACGTTGCCGTGCACATTTCGCTCAACTCGATGTCCTACTACTTTTAAAAACAAGTTGAAGAAATTTCTCCTGTTACTCTCATAGCACCTTCCCGAAGTTGACGAACACGGCCGATTTTCCGTGATTCAAAAGGAGAAGCTAATGCTCCTATCCCTCCCTTCTCTTTTCCTTTCTCTGTTAGTCACACCACCTTCTCTTTCCTCATATTCTTTTGCTGTGCATTATCACGTTCATCTTTCGCTACCTTGTCCTTTCCTTTCTCCATGCCCACAGCTGCTAGCACTGTTAATTCAAAATCTATCTCACTGTAATCTCTAATTATTGTTTTATTTTCTGTGTGCGAATATAAACTGTGTGTATGTTTTTCTTACGTCTACTACTCAATTTTTATTTTTCTTAATTTAGTATAGCATGCTTCCTGTAATATGTATATATGCTACGCAAAATACACTCCTGGAAATGGAAAAAAGAACACATTGACACCGGTGTGTCAGACCCACCATACTTGCTCCGGACACTGCGAGAGGGCTGTACAAGCAATGATCACACGCACGGCACAGCGGACACACCAGGAACCGCGGTGTTGGCCGTCGAATGGCGCTAGCTGCGCAGCATTTGTGCACCGCCGCCGTCAGTGTCAGCCAGTTTGCCGTGGCATACGGAGCTCCATCGCAGTCTTTAACACTGGTAGCATGCCGCGACAGCGTGGACGTATGTGCAGTTGACGGACTTTGAGCGAGGGCGTATAGTGGGCATGCGGGAGGCCGGGTGGACGTACCGCCGAATTGCTCAACACATGGGGCGTGAGGTCTCCACAGTACATCGATGTTGCCAGTGGTCGGCGGAAGGTGCACGTGCCCGTCGACCTGGGACCGGACCGCAGCGACGCACGGATGCACGCCAAGACCGTAGGATCCTACGCAGTGCCGTAGGGGACCGCACCGCCACTTCCCAGCAAATTAGGGACACTGTTGCTCCTGGGGTATCGGCGAGGACCATTCGCAACCGTCTGCATGAAGCTGGGCTACGGTCCCGCACACCGTTAGGCCGTCTTCCGCTCACGCCCCAACATCGTGCAGCCCGCCTCCAGTGGTGTCGCGACAGGCGTGAATGGAGGGACGAATGGAGACGTGTCGTCTTCAGCGATGAGAGTCGCTTCTGCCTTGGTGCCAATGATGGTCGTATGCGTGTTTGGCGCCGTGCAGGTGAGCGCCACAATCAGGACTGCATACGACCGAGGCACACAGGGCCAACACACGGCATCATGGTGTGGGGAGCGATCTCCTACACTGGCCGTACACCACTGGTGATCGTCGAGGGGACACTGAATAGTGCACGGTACATACAAACCGTCATCGAACCCATCGTTCTACCATTCCTAGACCGGCAAGGGAACTTGCTGTTCCAACAGGACAATGCACGTCCGCATGTATCCCGTGCCACCCAACGTGCTCTAGAAGGTGTAAGTCAACTACCCTGGCCAGCAAGATCTCCGGATCTGTCCCCCATTGAGCATGTTTGGGACTGGATGAAGCGTCGTCTCACGCGGTCTGCACGTCCAGCACGAACGCTGGTCCAACTGAGGCGCCAGGTGGAAATGGCATGGGATGCCGTTCCACAGGACTACATCCAGCATCTCTACGATCGTCTCCATGGGAGAATAGCAGCCTGCATTGCTGCGAAAGGAGGATATACACTGTACTAGTGCCGACATTGTGCATGCTCTGTTGCCTGTGTCTATGTGCCTGTGGTTCTGTCAGTGTGATCATGTGATGTATCTGACCCCAGGAATGTGTCAATAAAGTTTCCCCTTCCTGGGACAATGAATTCACGGTGTTCTTATTTCAATTTCCAGGAGTGTATGTGCAGCCCCTGCTTAGGTGCGACAGAGCACTTGGTGGCTCACCTGATGGCCCTAAACTTGACAGGTTAAATTAATCAATCAATCATTCGCACATTTTGCAAAATTAGATTTTTGGTATCCTATAATCATTCTGAGACCAAAATATTCTTTTATTAGCGCCTGTAACGCATTCTGTTAGCGACAAATTCTGATACAGTTATTGGTGTTCCCCTTCTCTTAAATAATTCTGATGTTAAATTTTATGCTTAAATAATTGGGGTTTTAAGAAATTTTGGTGTTAAGTTGATGATGTAATCGGTGGCCCCTTAATGTTACCAGATCACATCTTTTACTGGCGGCTTTTTCATATGTACGGCATTTGATGTATGATAGGCAGTCTGATAATTTGCATTTGCTTAACTGTATAATTAAATATGCTCACTCCTCTAGCGTGTGCCTTATACAAATTGTTCGTTTTAAACTTATGAAATTTTGATTAAGAGCTTTTTCAGCACAACAGCTCCCATGCACAAGTCTCTCTTGTTAGCCATAAAATCATGTAGTCTGATCTTCAATTTCTGTACTCAGAACGTTAACCAGACCTGTACCCCGATGAGAACGTTTGACACATAAAGAGGTGATATTTTTTGCTGGCGATATTACTGTCAACCTATAGTGAACAAGTACGTCGAAACGTAAAACTAGCGAGCAACATTACCCAGCAACGTGAACGAGACATAATCGTCCCTACGCACGTTTGCGGGACTCCATTGTGACTATAAGACGCTCTACGAGAAACTCAAATACTTGTGTGCTACAAACCGACCACATGTTTATGACCCAGTTACTGAGATAACACACACTGTCAGACGTGTATAATATGGGAACGAAATTTGATTCTTTGGGCAAAGGCACCATAATATTAGTTTTCATTTGTTTAACAGCGGAAGTAAATTCTCAGATTAGGCTGGCGTTTCTCTTCTATTCTTCCGTGGCCTATAAGGTTTCGGTCTCAACTGCCATACGACACCACCAATATATATGGATGTATAGAAAAGGCGAGGAAAATTTGGGTTTATCGTCCCCTGAGGAAGAGGTTATCAAGGCGCAGCACAGGGAAGTGGCTGTGCGCTTGCACAAGAACTTCCTCGAAATTGTTTTTTTTTTTGTGATTTAGGGAAATCATAGAAAAAATACATGGAACGATGGAGATCTGAACCACCGTCCTTCTGAAAGCGAGTTCAGTTCCTTATGCCGTCTGCATACGGATCTATGATTTGAATCTCAACGTTGGGCGTGCCACGTTCAAAGAATTGCTGAACGTTCAGAAACGATGCGGCTTGTGCATACGGTTCGTGTGCCTCAACGTGACAGATACTATCGCAGAGGGTTCCAGCGGCAGGTGTTGGCTGTACCTGCCTCGCAAATCACTCTGTTTACGAAATGAACGGGTGCTACGTTGTTGTTGTTCTGGTCTTCAGTCCTAAGACTGGTTTGATGCAGCTCTCCATGCTACTCTATCTTGTGCAAGCTTCTTCATCTCCCAGTACCTACTGCAGCCTACATCCTTCTGAATCTGCTTAGTGTATTCATCTCTTGGTCTTCCTCTACGATTTTTACCCTCCACGCTGCCCTCCAATACTAAATTGGTGATCCCTCGATGTCTCAGACCATGTCCTACCAACCGATCCCTTGTTCTAGCCAAGTTGTGCCCCAAGCTCCTCTTCTCCCCAATTCTATTCAATACCTCCTCATTAGTTATGTGATCAACCCATCTAATCTTCAGCATTTTTCTGTAGCACCCCATTTCGAAAGCTTCTATTCTCTTCTTGTCTAAGCAATTTATCGTCCACGTTTCACTTCCATACATGGCTACACTCCATACAAATACTTTCAGAAACGACTTCCTGACATTTAAATCTACACTCGATGTTATCAAACTTTTCTTCTTCAGAAACGCTTTCCTTGCCATTGCCGGTCTACATTTTATATCCTCTCTGCTTCGACCCTCATCAGTTATTTTGCTCCCCAAATAGCAAAACTCCTTTACTACTTTAAGTGTCTCATTTCCTAATCTAATTCCCTCAGCATCACCCGATTTAATTCGACTACATTCCATTATCCTCGTTTTGCTTTTGCTGATGTTCATCTAATACCCCCCTTTCAAGACACTGTTCACCCCGTTCAACTGCTTTTCCAAGTCCTTTGCTGTCTCTGACAGAATTACAATGTCATCGGCGAACCTCAAAGATTTTATTTCTTCTCCATGGATTTTAATACCTACTCCGAACTTTTCTTTTGTTTCCTTTATTGCTTGCTCAGTATACAGATTGAATAACATCGGGGATAGGCTAAAACCCTGTCTCACTCCCTTCCCAACCACTGCTTCCCTTTCATGTCCATCGACTATAATAACTGCCATCTGGTTTCTGTACAAATTGTAAATAGCCTTTCGCTCTCTGTATTTTACCCCTGCCACCTTCAGAATTAGAAAGAGAGTATACCAATCAACATTGTCAAAAGCTTTCTCTAAGTCTACAAATGCTAGAAACGTAGGTTTGCCTTTCCTTAATCTTTCTTCTAAGATAAGTCGTAGGGTCAGTATTGCGTCACGTGTTCCAACATTTCTACGGAATCAAAACTGATCTTCCCCGAGGTCGGCTTCTACCAGTTTTTCCATTCGTCTCTAAAGAATTCGCGTTAGTATTTTGCAGCTGTGACTTATCAAACTGATAGTTCGGTAATTTTCACATCTGTCAACACTTGCTTTCCTTGGGATCGGAATTATTATATTCTTCTTGAAGTCTGAGGGTATTTCGCCTGTCTCATACATCTTGCTCACCAGATGGTAGAGTTTTTTCAGGACTGGCTCTCCCAAGGTTGTCAGTAGTTCTAATGGAATGTTGTCTACTCCTGGGGCCTTGTTTCGACTCAGGTCTTTCAGTGCTCTGTCAAACTCTTCACGCAGTATCGTATCTCCAATTTCATCTTCATCTACATCCTCTTCCATTTCCATAAAATTGTCCTCAAGTACATCGCCAGTGTATAGACCCTCTATATACTCCTTCCACCTTTCTGCTTTCCCTTTTTGCTTAGAACTGGGTTTCCATCTGAGCTCTTGATATTCATACAAGTGGCTCTCTTTTCTTCAAAGGTCTCTGTAATTTTCCTGTAGGCAGTATCTATCTTACCCATAGTGAGATAAGCCTCTACATTCTTACATTTGTCCTCTAGCCATCCCTGCTTAGCCATTTTGCACTTCCTGTCGATATCATTTTTGAGACGTTTGTATTCCTTCTAGCCTGCTTCATTTACTGCATTTTTATATTTTCTCCGTTCATCAATTAAATTCAATATTTCTTCTGTTACCCAAGGGTTTCTACTAGCCCTCGTCTTTTTATCTATTTGATCCTCTGCTGCCTTCACTATTTCATCCTTCAAAGCTACCCATTCTTCTTCTACTGTATTTCTTTCCCCCATTCCTATCAATTGTTCCCTTATGCTCTCCCTGAAAATCTGTACAATCTCGGGTTCTTTCAGTTTATACAGGTCCCATCTACTTAAATTTCTACCTTTTTGCATTTTATTCAGTTTTAATCTAGAGTTCATAACCAATAGATTGTGGTCAGAATCCACATCTGCTACGATAGATATATTAAAACTCACATTTCCTTCCTTATCCATCTACTAGTCATGTTGTTCTGTCTATATTATGCATAAATAAAAACATCAATTCTCGTGAATATAATGTAAGGCAAAAATGAAAGTACCATGTCCAGTCAATAAGGACGTCGGTCTGTAAAAGTTCCATTGCAACTAGGGCTATATTAATTTACAATTGTTCTCCACATAAGATAAAAATTATTTCATCATTCTCATTTTTTAGCAAACCCGAAAAGTCATTTTTACTTAATCACTTTTCCTATTCAGTACTAGAGTTTTTATAACCTTTTGAAAACAGAACTTGAAATAAGAAAGTGCAAGTATATTGTGCAGTCTGTACTGTGGATAAAGCTAACCGAAGAAACGCGATCCTTAGAAACAGCGCACTAATATATACATAACATCAAATATACTTCTACTGAACTAATAAGAAATTTTCAGTATGTTTTAGAAAATACGAATGCTAGAGAAAAGTGTTTCGATCTAGTGAGACTCGAATCACCAGCACATCAGCTGTTTACTTACAATTCTTCTTCCTTGCTCGTTACGCTACAACGACCATAAACTGTACGCGCCCATACTTCAAATCTTACCGTCTTCTGAAAGCTTTAGTCATAGATATGTTATTATCTAACATTTCACTCTAAAAAACTGTACCAAGAACAATGCGTTTTGATGCATCCAATGTGCCGTTGCCTTTCGTAATATTCAAGTTGCAATAGTTCTTTAACCACCAATATGATGTTTACCGTCATTTTATTACAATTTATGCAATTAGTGGCAAATTTTAGACAGAATCTCAATTTTATGGTGCTTAGAAACCGCAAATATTTATATCCATATGGTTTTCAATTGAAAGCAAACGTGGTGTCTTGAGGCCCTGCGCTGAAGAGAGATGGTGTCATGTGACGAAGGGTCGTTCTTCCATCTCATTGATCTACGTTCAAACGCAAGTTCAGAACATTTGACATGCTAGATATTGCTCCGCACATTCTAAAAGACTTCCCCAAAATCTCCCCAACGTACTTTTCCACGCTATGTCGTCAAAAGCGAGGCACGCTCAACGTTCAACGCTCGAATGCACGGTCCATGCGCCGACGGCTTTAGCACTGCAGTATCGCGCTAGGCATATTGCGCTGCACTCTGCCCAGACAATCGATGATTTAGAATTAGATTAACGACTTCATCGTGTAGTTTGAACAGAGGGCGTCAAAATTTCTGAACAACTAATGTTCGCTGTTTATGAACTACTTCAGACGAGTGCTCCTTTCTGCTATATCTTGAATCAAAACCGTGTTACACTTTGTGATCTACACAGATTACATTAATATGAGTGATGCCCTGACATTAAAAACACTTATTCTCAACTATAGCCTCTGAGCCTCTGCTATGTCTAATCGATGTACGCTAGTCTTGTGCAACTCACTCGATATCTGCGGCAGATATCCCTACTTTAGAGACGGGCTTCAATCTTTCTGAAGCTCTATAGAGTATTTGATCAAACATATACAATTATCTGTAACCTGTTTTGTGTATCACGTCGTACATATTGAGTAACGGATGACAGAAACACGTCATAGACAAGAGTTATTTACGTTGCATAACCAAATAGATGCTTCATCTGCATGTCGAATAATAGCAGTTTCCGTGGAAATCCGCGCGTTATTTCCATTGGCGAAAAAAAACATGTATTATTTTGTGCGTATTAAAATATTTATTTAAAAACTGCCAACTTCGTGATACAGTCGTAATTACCCTTAATTTAAAAACAAATTTTAGTAGCAGCTCGTGTTATTATAAATGCTTAAAGCAATATTAAAGTCAACAATACAGAAAAAAATTAATGCGTACCATGCCATAGGTCTGATACAAATCCAGCTGACATCTATATAAATATACATTGTTCGGAAAAACAGCAACCACAGAATTCCTCTTGCCGCAGTAACATACAGCATTATGTAACAAAAGAAAACGATCTAAAAAAAAAAAAAAAGGACATCAGCTTCGGACAGATTTAAAATTAAATTCATGAGGTACAAAATTACCTGACAAACCTGACAGTGATAAATTCTGTGATGGATCTCGGAAATGAGAATCTCGTACGGAAGATCTTTTATAACACGCAACAAACGACAAAATTCATAAATATTTATGGTTGTGTAATATACAGTGTCGCAACGATTGGGACGAAACACAGTCGAGAAAAAACCTAAAAAGAGCCTAGTGTATCGATGTTTGCGACAAATGATTAGATCCAGTGATTTATAGATGTGAAATAAGAATCTGTTTACTGTCTTTTACGTGTTACTGTTTCCTTCAAGTAACATTAAGAGTTATATTGGAAATCGATACAAAATGTATACAAGGAGGTGTCGCTCGTTCTCCTTACTGTCATACACTTCTGTTGCTATCAACGCTCATGTTTATAATAAAGGATCCGTGACTATTAAAACGGCGTTTAGTTTCGTTTTCCTCAATTTTCTCGTAGTATAGTTAGATATTTTGTTCTCTGCTCCGAAAAACTGTGGTTGAAAAGGCAATCACTGACTCGCCATGGTAACGGCTGCAAATTTTTCAGCTGGAATAAAGACAGAATAAATAATTGTGACCAATTGCCTGATCTAATGATTTATTACTCAAAGATACTAAACATGCCACTACGTTCTGAAGACTATCCTCACGTACCTCGGCCCATGCATTAAGTATATTCTGTGTGCTACTTTAGCTTCTACAACCATCCCATATACAGTACCTCACTAAGTTTTCGAATATATTAATTAACTCGTCGCGTTTGGTGTTCATAATCATGTAAACTATTATAAAAGAGATCATATTTGCCCTTGAATATAAAAGTTGTTACGAAAACAATGTTAATGCTGGGATTCCAGTTAAAAATTTTGACGATGGTAGCAGCATAATTGTGTGATTTGTTGTGTTTTAACGATGTCTGCAGCCTCGAGCTCGATTAATGTAGATTCTTACAGTTAAGAGACCCAACATATATTTACGACGGTGACATGTACACATTTAAACTTATTTTCGTTTTGGCCTTTCCTAAAGCACAGTTATCTTACTTAAAAGTCATATGGCCGCAATTACACAATGAAAATAAATAACTTTTACGGACAACAGCGAGTACGATGCCTTTTAAAAACTTTTCAACAAAATTTTTCTTCACCTTACCGTATTTGCGGCTTCTCTGTATCATAAACATTATTTGTAAGCCTTTGTGGTGGTGGATGGAGTGAATCGACGATATGGACGAGACATGTTTCTTTTCCATTTACCGGCTTCTGCATATTTGCATTAAAATTGTGTTATCTTCATCACTTAGGCATTCAAATCAAAATTATTTGAACTATTTGCAATCAGAAAGAAATATTTTTCCATGAAACTGGGTGGGCAGTTCTAAAATAAATAAATAAGTAAAATAAATGAAAGGAGTTCACAGATTGCGAGCTCTGAGTATAATGGTGACCTCCTTATAGGTAATCGTTCTGCTGTGCACATGGTTACGCTATTTGTGTAATCTGTTACAATTTTGATCCTTATTTAACTGTGACCACACATCTCTCAGTACAAACTGAACTTCATATAGACCTGTAGCCGGCGGCGACTGCGCTGCCGCATTTGTCGTTCTTCTCGTGTTTGATTCCTTACATAATAATGCTTAAAGATATGAAATAAAATAACTATACTCATAGCAATGGGCAGTGCGGAAGACTTTTGTGTCAGCACTATGAAACACGCATGGAGTCACAGTATGGCCTGTTGCAGACCGTGATCTTACTTGAGCATGTCGCAGCAGAAAGAACAAGGAAAGCTTCGGAAAAACATGCCTGTTCATACTAGGTTTGCTAGTAACTTTTTCGATTAAAAATCTCTCCTTTTACAGAATAAGCAGATGTACACCGAGGCCCATTTATCAACATCGGAATTAAAACTAAGTACAAAATAAATACAGCACATTACAAGATACATAAAATCATGATGCAAACAATCCGACTTGCTGAAGAATGAGGGGGGGATTAGAATCTAGTATGGTCGTGGATGGCAACAGATTGCATTAATATCCCAGTCCACGTCAGCACACGACTCATTCACAAAGATCCATTTGTAACCACCACGCTAAGTAAAAACAAGGTTCCTGCTCGTGAGTGCGATGTCGGAAATATACGTTCTTCCTACGTGATTGCAGTAGATTAAAGTTTGCAGTGCGTTTCTGAAGTCAAATTCATGTGGGGATATATCACTAAACAGATTTGCGGTGGCGTAATGTGAAAAACCGATAAACTGCAAGGACCGATTCCTGGCTGGAAATGGAGGAAAAAGGTCCTATGAACATGTGACGAATGAAAGTTCCTCTGAACGCTTGCCATGTGTTCCTTATGTGTTGCGGGTTGTGTGGCTGACACAGTGTACTGAAAGCAACAGAATGCTCCCGTATTCATGTCGGAGACAAGCCGAGATGGTGTCTGGGCACGGCCAAGCAGATGGAAACGATCGGGAGGCAGCACTGTCCTCCGGACCTATTGTACGCACAGTCTTTCGCCGCCACTCTGCACGTTCGTCTGTCTGAAACGACTCCTGATCACACAAACGCATAAAAAAGGCTTGAAATGTTGTGTGATGTGAGTTGTGTCTGTGAGAGAACTTGGTTTGGTATAGCCACGCTGCCACTTGACTGTTTTCATCCGCATGGCCGTACACAAACACCGCCTCGGCTTGTTCCTGACGTGAATACTAGACGATTCTGCTACTTACACTACACTACGTCAATCACACAGCCTGCAACACATAAGGAATACACGACACGTGGTCAGAGAAACTTCCAATCGTCAGAGCCATTTACCACGGCAACGGTAAGTTTCCAGACACATGCTCATAGGACCTTTTTATCTACGTCTCTGCAGTTTGTCGGTTTTATTAATGTTCACCCCGCATGAAAAGTTGTTGGCAAACAGGAAAATTGTATTTATGACTTATTGATATATGATTAGAATACTGATAAAGAATGTGAATTTGCAATAAAAGGGAGAGAGGATGGAAGGCGAGATAGGCAGAGGGATGAGAGGAAATGGATATAGCAAATAGGATGGAGGAGATGGAGAGAGACGGGGTGGGGGAAAAGAAAGTGAACCGAGAAAGGGGGAGGAGGTGATGGAAAAATGGTTCAAATTTCTCTAAGCACTATGGGACTTAACATCTGAGTCATCAGTCCCGCCGGTCGGTGTGGCCGAGCGGTTCTAGGCGCTTCAGTCTGGAACCGCGGGACCGATACGGTCGCAGGTTCGAATCCTGCCTCGGGCATGGATGTGTGTGATTTCTTTACGTTAGTTAGGTTTAAGTAGTTCTCAGTTCTAGGAGACTGATGACCTCAGACGTTAAGTCCCATAGCGCTCAGATCCATTTGAACGTAGCAGCAGCGCGGTTCCGGAATGAAGCGCCTAGAACCGCTCGGCCACGGTGGCCGGCGGTAATGGGTAGAGACAGGGGCTAAGGAGGAGGAGATGGACAAAGAAAGTGGGAAGGGGATATTGACGGAGACAGGGGAGAAAAGAAAATTAGGACGCATATAATATTCCTACGCATATTAGAAACGCGAGCATTCTCTTTTCTTTGTTTCCCATTTAAGAAGATTGAGCCACAGTAAAGCGTGGCCGGTTACAGCTAATCGAAGAGAAAAGGAGGCGCATTTCAGCACTTGCTAGAAACGAGTACCTCTATGCTGGTTGAACATAGCTGTGCTCTCAGCAGTAATGACACAAGCACGATCATATATCTATTAAAGTCTCAATGTCCTCCAGAGGAAACTACTAGTTTATTCCTGCCAATCAGTAAGTGGCGCACTACATTTATGCGGCTTCTTTGTCATCCATGTTCAATTGAAAGTGTCTGTGATCAGACTGTACAACCTAATCCGATCTAGCCTAAACTATCATGAAGCGACTAACATTCTTATATCATACGACAGTTCGGACATGGTCTACGACCCTTTGAATTAGGTAGCATTTGTTCGTGCTGTCTCCGCGCCCATGTTCCTGCCTATGTTGAGAATGAAAGACAGCATAGCAGCTGTGCATTATGGTCTGTGCCTTCTAAGTTCTATATTTAAGATCTCTTATCGAACTCAGTAACTTTAATTTGCATACGCAGCATATGAGATGTGGTCTACTGACATTTTGAATCGAATTAGAGATCTTTTACAATGTTCTTGTTCAGCTGCATAAAAATATTACCTTTTAATAGTTTCAATAACGATATAGTTACATTTGCTACACAGAGGTTTAGATACTGCTTTACCCCCTGTTGTATTAATAGTTTCAGAATTCCAGTCTGAGTGAACGAAACTTGTAAAAGTGAAAAAGGAGAGAAATGAAGATGGACATTGTTCGCAAGGCGCTCAGTGATGACGCTTTTACCATGAACACATCTGACCATCTTTGTATACTAATTAACAGTTTAAAATTCTAAGGACATTTTCCACTAACGGAACGAATATACACTATGTGATCAAAAGTATCCGGACATGCCCAAAAACATACGCTTTTAATATTAGGTGCATTGTGCTATCACTTACTGCCAGGTACTCCGTATCAGCGACCTCAGTAGTCATTAGACATCGTGAGAGAGCAGATTGGGGCTCTCGGGGAACTCAAGGATTTCGAATGTGGGCAAGTGATTTGCTGTCACTTGTGTCATACGTCTGTACGCAAGATTTCCACACTGTTAATCCCTAGGTCCACAGTTTCTTATGTGATATTGAAGTGGAAACGTGAAGGGACACGTACAGCACAAAAGGGTACAGGTCGAATCGTCTGTTGACTGGCAGAAACCGCCGACAGTTGAAGGTAAAATAAATGTAGCAGACTTTTAAAATTGATAACTATCATAGAAACCAATTGTGATACATTAAAGGATGAATATAGTTACCCATATAAAATGAATAAAAGGAAATATATGAAGAGAATAGTTCTGACCCTTTTTATGGTGAACTTACGGTCAACAATTAATATACGTAATACATTGTCTGCAGAAACCTATAAATTGCCTACAAAATGTCTATATGACAGCTGAAAAAAAGATCAATGATCAGCACCCTCTGTTGGGTCAGTCACCAGGATGCTACGTAGGCGTGCACCGATTGTAAGAACTAGCCACTAGAGGACTTTACATACAACGTGATATGTCTCCCACATAAAACGTTTAAACAGCATATTAACAGTGAATAAATAAAATTATATAGTCTGGCTATACATTCCATAAATAGGTAAGACCTAATCGCTTACAGGATTAGAGCGACTAATGCATGGAAGTAAGGCAAATGTCTACTGTTTCTAGACAAAAATCAAGTAAGACTAGGTATAAATACGCGATGCATTATTTGGCTATTCGTCAGATCTCTGGCGGTACCTCGCTACGAGTACCGCCCTTCGATTTGTGTTTTCGTGCACTAATCGAAGTGTTAGGGTTGCAGTGCCAGCCGTCCAGCCAGCAGCGGTCCAGCCAGCAGCGGTCCAGCCAGCAGTGGTCCAGCCAGCAGCTAGCAGTGGTCCAGCCAACAGCGGTCCCAGCCAGCAGCCAGCAACGGTCCCAGCCAGCAGCCAGCAGCAGTCCCAGCCAGCAGCAGCAGCGGCGTCCCCGCCGGCCAGCCAGCCGAGTGGCCCCCCGCCTTTTTCTTCTGTTTTTTGTCTTCTTGCCCATCCCTTGTTTGCCATTGCCCTTTTGTCCTGCCCTGTGTCTTTCTCCTTGTCACAATGTCGCCACCCACCACCACTTTTACAGCCACCACCACTGCCATCATCTACACATCTCCCTCCGCCGCCGCCACCACTATCACGTGGTGTGCCCAATGACCCCCTCCTCAGTCCACCCCCTCACTCCTCACTCTCCCCTCACTTTTTGTCGCCCCATCCCCGGCTCCTCCCTCCTGCGCCTCCTTTGATCCCTTCACTCCACTCCCTGCCTTCCGTTTCTGCGGCCCCCACTAGGGTGGTGGCCCAGAGGGCCACAGCCCACGCTTTACTTTCACCTTCAGCCTCTTCGTCATCTACATCTTCGCCATCACCATCGCCATTGCATTCGCCCTCACCATCTCCAGCACTGACTCCAGCAGCAGGACCTGCCACTCCACGCCACCTTCCAGTTGCTCCCATCGCCCACACCTCCTCCGCCGCCATCAAACGCCCCAGTGGCACCCCTGCCTCCTCTGCACCTAAAAAGGCTCTTCCTTGTCCCCCTTCCCCTGCCCAGGATGCCATGGATGTCTCCCCACCTGTCCCTGCCCCCTCCTCCTCCTCCCCCTTCTCCTACCGCTACCTCCTCTCCCATCCTGATACCTCCCTTCTTGAGGCGTGGAACCTCATCCTCTTCATTCGTCAGCATTTTCCCGGTGCCCCCATCTCCCTCCTCACTCCTCGACGTGACTCAGTCCTCATCTCCAACACCAGCCCTACCCTTCACACAGATATCCTTTCCCGCATCCCTGTCACTTGCTTTGGCCCTAATGCCTCCCTCACCCCTGCACCTTCCCCGCCTTCCTCCCGCCAACCCCAACCCCCGTGTCGCCCGCAACCCTCACCGCTGTGATCACTCGACTTAGTCCGATGATCACGGAGGAGGAGGTGTTGGCGGAGCTCAAGGCACATCCTCCATCTGGAGGTGTGTGCAGTTCGCCGCATTCACAACTCTGCCGGGCCCACCCACCTTATGTCGGTCTTTTCCGAACACGCCCCCTCCATAGACTGTCTCCTGAAGGGGGGTGCCCTCCTCTTTAACCAACATCACAAAGTTGACCCCTCCCATTCCCCTCCTCAATTCCTCCGCTGCCAGAGGTGCTTGCAGTATAACGGACATCCAACATCTGAGTGCCGCAAAGCCCCCACCTACCCGCACTGTAAGCAAGCACACTTCCTATGGCAGTGCCCCAACCTCCAGTCCCCTCCCTCCTGTAACACCTGTAACCTCCCTCATCCTACGTACTCCCACAAATGTAAGGCCCGACCCCCTCCTACCACTCCTGAACTCACCGTCCCTGTCCGCCCTCTGGACGCCCCAACCCCTCCTGGCAATTCCCTTCACCCCTCCCTACCGCTGAGGACATCATCAGATTCCTTACCATCGTCCTCCAAAATGTTCACCCTTTCCAGCGCCCGCACACCCTCCAACAGATATCCCTTGCCGCCTGATCCGTCTTTCACCTAAAAATGTATGCCACCTACTCCCACAACCAGGCCCATTTCACCTTCTCCCATCTTGACACCCTCGTCTAAATCCTTGTCATGGTGCGACAGCACCGTATCCTATTCAACAACATCCGCTCCCTTCTCGCCAACAAGAACCTCTTCCAGCACCCCCTTGCCACCCACCGCATGGATGCTTTCCTCCTAAATGAAACCTTCCACCAACCCCACAACACTGTCCACACTTCGCCCTACCTCCTTCACCACTCCGATAATCCCCTCCCAATTGCGCGTGGCGGAGTTGCCATTGGTCACCACCGCCAGATCCCAGTTCGGTTCCAACCTCTCCTTCCCGACCCCACCGAACACCTGATCCTAAGTCTCTTCTTCCCCGGCCTTACTGTCACCTGCACCACCATTTATGTCTGCCATAATGCCCCTATTCCTTTTGACTTCCTCTCCCTCATTGGCCATACCTTCTCCTCCTATGTGATCGCCGCCGACCTCAACGTCCACAGTCATTCCGCTGCCCAGTTATGGTGGTGGCATCGGTTCCTCTCCTCCCTTCAAGGCGACCTCATCCCCATTCCCCAACACACCCGTCCGGAATCCAACTCCACTCCCGATGTCAGCCTGTCCTCCCCTAACCTCCTTGGCTGTATAACTGTGGATGTCCTGGAGCCCATTGGTGGCGACCATCTCCCTGTCCTCCTCACCCACTCAGATGGTCGTCGCCCCCACCCCAACCCAGGTAATGACCCACCCCTAAAGTACGTCCATGATTATTCCCATGCTGACTGGAATGCCTACCGGGTTACCCTCTCCACCCAGGTCGACAGCCACCCCTTCACCTACCACCTTCCTGACGATGGTACCAATGCTGCCTCCTTTCTCCAGCAGACCTTGGCCATGGAGGCCCATGTCCCTACTGTCGCCATCTCGCCGTCCACCCCCACCGTCCTATCTTACCCCCACAGGCTGTCCTCTCCTCCGTGAATCCCACCGTCTCTACCATGCCTTCCTCCACACGCGTGACCCGGATACACTACGATGCCACCGGCAACTCCAGTGACACATCTGAAACTTGCTTGCGGCTAAGAAACGCCGGGACTGGCGACAGACATGCACCCGTTTAAATGCTTCCCTAGCTATAAATTCGCCCAAGTTCTGGTCAGCCTTCCATCGCCTTACCGGAACTAAACCCTCCCCCTACTATCCTCTTCTCCATGATAATCAATCCTTCCCTGACACCCTTAGTAAGGCCAATCACTTTGCCTCCTACCTCTCTGATGTCTTTTCCATCCCCGACGATCCCCAGTTCGATTACTCCCTCTTCCCGGATGTCTGCGATCGAACTGACACCTCTGTCCCTCCCCTCGCACCTGGTTTCCAGTACTTGGACAACATTGCACACACGGAACTCAATGCCCCTCTCACTACACAGGATCTCATTGCTACACTCCGCACAACCCAACGCAACACCGCTCCTGGTCACGATCGTGTCACCTACCGCCACCTTCGTGAAGCTCCTGTCTCTTTCCTCTCCACCCTTTCCTCTACAATGTAGTCCTGTCCACTGGCTACTACCCCGACCTGTGGAAAACCTCCCATATCCTGATGTTCCTTAAACCCAGTAAACAGCCGTTCGCCGTCTCCTCCTACCGTCCCATCAGCCTTACCTCGGTCTTTAGCAAGGTCCTGGAATCCATCTTCACTCGACGCATCCACCAGCATCTCCGCCAGCACCGCCTCCTTCCTGTTAACCAGTGTGGCTTTTGACCATCCTTCTCTTCCGATGACCTTCTTCTTCACCTCATTCATCTCCTTTCGGAACAGCTTAATTCCCGTCGCTCCGCAATCTTCCTCTCCCTGGACCTCGAACGTGCCTATGACCGCGTATGGCATTCCAATCTCCTCTTCAAGCTCCATACCTTCGCCCTTCCCATTAACTACGTCCGTCTGATCGGCTCCTTTCTCTCCCACCGTCCCTCCTACGTCTCCATCCATAACACGGATTCCTACACCTTTTTCCCCCTCTGCTGGTGTGCCCCAAGGCACCGTCCTCTCCCCCCTTCTGTACCTTTTGTATATTGCGGACATGCCGCCGCCGTCACCCCCCGTCCACCTTCTCCAGTTTGCTGATGACACCGCCTTCCTTGCCCTTGCCCCCACCCTGCAGCGTTCCCAACACCTTCTCCAATCCCATCCTGACTGGTTCACCAGTTGGTGCAACCAGTGGTTGCTGAAGGTCAATCCCTCCAAAACCCAGGTGATCACGGTAGGCAAAACCACCCCTTCCTTCTGCCTCCTCCATTTCTGGCTCTGAGCACTATGGGACTCAACTGCTGAGGTCATTAGTCCCCTAGAACTTAGAACTAGTTAAACCTAACTAACCTAAGGACATCACAAACATCCATGCCCGAGGCAGGATTCGAACCTGCGACCATAGTGGTCTTGTGGTTCCAGACTGCAGCGCCTTTAACCGCACGGCCACTTCGGCTGGCTCTTCCACTTCTATCTAACCATCTATGGCCGTCTTATCGCCCTCACCCCCACCCTTAAGTACCTTGGCGTCACCCTCGGCCGTCGCCTCTCCTGGACCCCCATCTCTGTACAATCCAAGCCAAGGCACATTCCTGACTCCGTCTCCTCAAGCTCCTTTCCAGCCGTACGTGGGGTCTGGACCCCTCCACCATACTCCACACCTATATATCCCTCATCCACCCTATCCTCTGTTACGCCCATCTGGTCTGGATCTCCGACCC
The DNA here is from genome assembly GCF_021461385.2 of Schistocerca piceifrons. NCBI lineage: Eukaryota > Metazoa > Arthropoda > Insecta > Orthoptera > Acrididae > Schistocerca > Schistocerca piceifrons. The sequence goes on from NC_060139.1 coordinate 432,921,888, forward strand.
CCCTACCTTTTATAAATCTCTTCAATTCCTTGAACGCCATGCTCTCCGCCTTGCCTATCACATCCATCTCCCCTCCCCCATGCGGGTCCTGTACGACCCAATTCCGTTTCCCCACCTTCTCCTTTTCCTCGAACAGATACGGATCCTCTACACCTCCTGTAAATTCGATCCTCCTCACCCGCTTGTCGCACCCATCCTCTCCCATCCCTGCCCGCTGCCGGGCCTGTATTCCCACCTCCCACCCAGTCTCCATCTCTCCACCTCCTTACCTTCTCCCAAGGAGGCTTCCGCCAGCTCCCCCTCCCTGATGATGCCCTCCTCCCCGTCATCTACCCCTCCTATCAACTTTGATCCTCCTCTCCCACCTTCTGTGGTTTTTCCTTTGGGCACCCTCCCTCCCTTCTCTCTCCTTTCCCCCCCAACCCACCACTCAACCCCTCTTCCCCCGGGCTTCCCCTCCCCCTTCCTCCCTTCCTTCCTCCCCCTATCTCCCCTGCCCTTGGCATCTCTGTTCTCCCCTCTCCCTCTCCCACCCCCATCCTCATCTCTTGGCAGGTCCCCGGACTCATATACACTCAGTGAACATTCGCCATCAATGTCTCGTGTGTGTTCCTTCGTTTTGTGTTTAGTGTTGTTTCGCCATCACGCCACCACTGTTCAAACGTGCCGTCGCAGTCGTCCGTGTTTTGTGCGCCGTGTCAACAGATTTAGTGTTTTTTCTTGTCCAGCCTGAACGCCTTCGTGTATGTTGTTTTTAGTGTCTAGAGTTTTTGCCCGCCATTTTTCTTGTATTATCTGTACCTCCTTTATGAAGAAAAGCGTTCTATGCTGCTGACAGCCCACCTTTGTACAAGTTGTTTAAAATAACAATAAAGGAAAAAATAATTTGGTTATCATAGTACGTTATCAAACAAAGTAAAGTAGGCATTGAGCACAATATTGTATATTGTACATAAGAGTGTGGTCATCGTCTAAAGAATTGATATTGTGATCAAAGACTGGAATAAAAAACATTTGAAAACTGGCTACTTTATTTGTTTATCTTAAATTCAATCAGTTCTCTTTTAATATGAGTAGAAAGTAATGGAACATTAGTAACTTGTAAATTCCTGCTGCCACATATATTTATATATCGAAATATCTCTGAGAGTGGAACACTTTATCATTGTTATGGTTACGATATTGCCATCTTTGTAGACATACGTCGATGTGGTGAAACTTCTTAGTGTATGAGAGGTGCTTTAGGGTGGTCCATTGATAGTGACCAGGCCAAATACCTCACGAAATAAGCATCAAACGAAAAAACTACAGAGAACGAAATTCGTCCGGCTTGGAGGGGGAAACCAGATGGCGCTATGGTTCGCCCACTAGATGGCGCTGCCATTCGTCTAACGGATATCAACTGCGTTTATTTTTAGGAATCCCCATTTTTATTACATATTCGTGTAGTATGTAAAGAAATATGAATGTTTTAGTTGGACCACTTTTTTCGCTTTGTGATAGATGGCGCTGTAATAGTCACAAACGTATAAGTACGTGGTATCACGTAACATTCCGCCAGTGTGGACGGTATTTGCTTCGTGATATATTACCCGTTTTAAAATGGACCATTTACCAACTGCGGAAAAGGTCGATATCGTGTTGATGTATGGCTATTGTGATCAAAATGCCCAACGGGCTTGTGCTATGTGTGCTGCTCGGTGTCCTGGACCACATCATCCAAGCGTCGGGACCGTTCGCCGGATAGTTAAGTTATTTAAGCAAACAGGAAGTTTTCAGCCACATGTGAAACGTCAACCACGGCCTGCAATAAATGACGATGCCCAAGTAGATGTTTTAGCTGCTGTCGCGTTTAATCCGCACATCAGTAGCAGACAAATTGCGCGAGAATCGGGAATCTCAAAAACGTCGGTGTTGAGATTGCTACATCAACTTCGATTGCACCCGTACCATATTTCTATGCACCAGGAATTCCAAGGTGACGACTTTTAACGTCGTGTACAGTTCTGCCACTGGGCACAGAAATTATGGGACGGTGACATTTTTTGCACGCGTTCTATTTAGCGATGAAGCGTCATTCACCAACAGCGGTAACATAAACTGGCATAATATGCACTATTGGGCAACGGAAAATCCACGATGGCTGCGACAAGTGGAACATCAGTGACCTTGTCGGGTTAATGTATGCTGCGGCATTATGGGAGGAAGGATAATTGGCCCCCATTTTATTGATGGCAATCTAAATGGTGCAATGTATGCTGATTTCCTACGTAATGTTCTACCAATGTTACTACAAGATGTTTCACTGCATGACAGAATGGCGATGTACTTCCAATACGATGGATGTCCGGCACATAGCTCGCGTGGGGTTGAAGCGGTATTGAATAGCATATTTCATAACAGGTAGATTGGTCGTCGAAGCACACGGATTTCTTTCTGTGGGGAAAGTTGAAAGATATTTGCCATCGTGATCCACCGACAGTGCCTGACAACATGCGTCAGATCATTGTCAATGCATGTGCGAACATTATGGAAGGCAAACTACTCGCTGTTGAGAGGAATGTCATTACACGTATTGCCAAATGCATTGAGGTTGACGAACATCATTTTCAGCATTTATTGCATTAATGTAGTATTTACAGGTAAGATCACAAAGGTACAAGTATCACATTGGAACAACCGAAAAAAATGGTCAAACGTATTTTTTTTTTCTTTATCGTGATTTCATTCCCCTGCCGCACATGGGCAGGGGAGAGCTGACAGCGGTACAATCCGCCGCTCTTCAGCCGAGTGACAGGACAACTAATACAAGAATAAAATGTTACATATATAAGGCGATAAAAAGGGGAACATAAAACAGAGTTAGGGGATATAATGGAGGTGAAAGTACACAGACATGGAGACGTTCATGCGGGGACAATTGGAAAAGGTCGACATAAAGTTAAAAAAAATACAGTTGGCGATTCTTAAAACACAAAGAAGACACTGAAGTCACATGCACAGGTTAAAAGTCGGCCACAGTATTAAAAACACTCTAGAACAACACACTTAAAACCCACTTGTAGTTGGCGATTCTTAAAACACAAAGAAGACACTGAAGTCACATGCACAGGTTAAAAGTCGGCCACAGTATTAAAAACACTCTAGAACAACACACTTAAAACCCACTTGTAGTTGGCGATTCTTAAAACACAAAGAAGACACTGAAGTCACATGCACAGGTTAAAAGTCGGCCACAGTATTAAAAACACTCTAGAACAACACACTTAAAACCCACTTGTAGCACTCGATGAATAATAAATCAGCCAGGTGGGACCTGCCAAAGGAGAGGCCGGAGAGGATGGAAAAGGAGGGGAGAGCAAGTGGCAGCAGGGGAGGCAGCGGGATGAAGAGAGTAGAGGCGGCAGTGGATACGCTAAGAGGCAGGAGACTGGTGGGGCAGGAGATGAAGAGGGAAGACAAGGCAAAAGTCAGTGCAGAGACAATGAAGGGGAGCACAAGAGAGGGAGGGGGAGTAGCAGGGGAAAGCTGCTTAGGAGAAGGGAGGGGAAGGAGAGGGAGACCTGAGGAGGAGGCAGGAGGAAGATGGGGTTAGAGTCGGTAGGAAGGGTAGATACCAGGGCGAAGCTCATCATCCAGGAGGGGTAGATGGTGGAAGTTGCGTTGAGAAAGAAGGCAGAGGGTGTGGAGATGGAGAGAGGGTGGAACACAACAGCAAAGGCACAGTAATGGGCTGGGGGTAGAGAGAACAGGAGACACCAGGGGTTGAGGGGCATCAGTGCGGTGGAAAAGATATAGTGTGCGAATGTGTTCAAGGAAAAGGAGAAGGTGGGGGAAGGGGATGATGTCGTAGAGGATGCATGTGGGCGACAGAAGGTGGGTGTGGAAGGCGAGGCGGAGTGCATGGAGTTCGAGGATTTGGAGGGATTTATAGAAACTGGGAGTGTCAGAAACTCAAACTATGCTGGCTGGCTGGGGGTAGAGAGGGTAGGAGACACCAGGGGATGAGGAGGATCAGTGGGGTGGACAATTTATAGTGTGCGGATGTGTTCAAGGAAAAGGAGAAGGTGGGGGAAGGAGATGTGGTCGTAGAGGATGCGTGTGGGCGACAGAAGGCGGATGTGGAACATGAAGGGAGCACATGGAGTTCGAGGATCTGGAGGGTTTTATAGAACCTGGGAGGGGCGGAAATCCAAGCTATGCTGGCATAACAGAGGATGGGGCAGATCAAGGATTTGTAGGTGTGAAGGATGGTGGAAGGATGGAGGCCCCACGTCCGGCTGGACAGGAATTTCAGGAAGCGGAGTCTGCTGTGACCTTTGTTTTGGATGGTAAGGAGATGGGGAGTCCAGGTGAGGTGGCGGTCGAGGGTGAGGTCAAGTTATTTGAGGGTAGGAGTGAGGTGGATAGAACGACCATAAATGGTGAGGTAGAAATCGTGGAGACAGAAGGAGCGGGTGGTGCGATCTATGATGATCGCCTTGGTCTTGGAGGGGTTGATACAGAGGAACCACTCGTTGCTCCAAGTGGTGAATTGGTCAAGGTGGTTTTGGAGAGTACGTTGGGACCGTTGAATGGTAGGATAAAGGGCTAGGAAGGCGGTGTCATCAGCGAAATGGAGGAGATGAACAGGTGGGGAAGGTTTGGGCATATCAGCAGTTTACAGGAGATAGAGGAGAGGGGAAAGGATGGAGCCTTGGGGCGCGCCTGCAGGGGGATAGAAAGTATGGGAGTTGGAATTCTGGATAGTCACGTGGGAGGGACGATGGAAGGAAGCAATGAGACAGACAATGTTGATGGGGAGAGCATAGTCTGGAGTTTGAAGTGGACCCTGGGATACCAGACACGGTCATAGGTGTTCTGGAGGTCAAGGAAAACAAAGATAGTGGAGTGATGGGAGTTAAGTTGGAGGTAAAGAAGATCGATAAGGTGGAGAAGGAAGGCCAGAAGCCACATTGGGTAAGGGGAAGGAGATGGTGCTGGTTAAGATGCCAGTGAATACGGTGAGAGAGGATGGTCTCGAAGACCTTACTGAACATGGAGGTGAGGCAGATGAGGTATCAGAGGGGGGTTTGTAGGGTTTAGGGAACAATAGGACATGGGAAGTCTTCCACAGGTTGGGGTAAAATCCAGTGGAGAGGAGGACATTGTACAGGGTAGAAAGGACAGTCAAGAAGGACAGGGGAGCGGGGATTCCTTGAGGTGGCAGTAGGTGACACAATCATGACCAGGGGCAGTGTTGCATTTGGAGAGGGGAGGAGTGTGATGTCATGTGCAGTGATGGGAGTATTGATGTCTGAGCGGAGTAACCGTTCCAAGTACTGGAAGCTAGCAGAGGGACAGAGGTGTCACTGTGGTCAAGGACGGTGGGGAAGAGGGAGTAATCAAATTGGAGATCGTCAGGAATGGAGAAGACCTCAGAGAGGTGGGAAGCTAACTAGTTAGCCTTCCTGAGGCTGTCAGGAAGGGGTGAATCGTCGTGGAGGATTGGGTAATGAGGGCTGGGATGGCTACCAGTAAGGCGGTGGAAGGTTGACCAGTACTTGGAGGATTTGACAGGGAGGGTGGAGTTGAGGCATGTGCATGTCTGGTGGCAGTCCTGGCGTTTCTTTGCTGTAAGGAGGTTCCAGATGTGTCACTGTAATTGCAGGTGACGAATGAGTGTATCCCGGTCACAGGTGTGGAGGAAGGAATGGTAGAGGCTGCGAGATTCACGCAGAAGAAGAACAGCATGTGGAGGAAGCGTAGGGCAGTGAGGGTGGATGAGTTTGGAAGGGACATGAGCCTCCACAGCGTCAGTGATGGTCTTCTGAAGGAAGGAAGAGGCATGGGTGATGTCAGCAGGAGGGTGAAAGTTGAAGGGGTGGCTTGACCTGTAAGGCAATGGATTCCCAGTAGGCATCCCAGTTGGCATGGCGGTAGTCATGGACAGACTTGGGAGGGGCAGCTGGGCAGGTGGCAGAAGGTATGGTCAACATGGGAAATGAACTCGAAGTGGGCAGATATAGATAGTGGCACAGGTGATGGTGAGGGAGGTGAAAAATATGCTGAGGAGTAGGTGTTCAGCCAAGTCATTGAGGAAGGGTTGTGGCCAGACAGGGAGACACTTGAGGTGGCCTATAGAGACCCCACCTCAGGCTAGGGGTACAGGATTGTCAGTGTGGTGGAGGAGATAGAGGGAGGTGCAGACAACATGGTGGGGTTGGAGGAAGGTTTTATTAAGGATGAAGGAGTCAACCTGGTGCTGGGATAGGGTATGCATGAAGAGGTATTTGTTGGCAGGGAGGGAGTGTATGTTGAGGTAGAAGAGACGATACTAGTGATGTACTAGGTGGCGGAAGGTGGGTAGGAAGAGGGAAGGGGAGAAAGGAGCTTACACGAGGGTGTCTAGGCGGGTGAAGGTAAAGTGGGCCTGTTTGTGGGAGGAGGTGGTGTAAGTAATCCATTAAATTTCGGGCATGCAGCCGCGCAAATAAAATTTCTTCTACTGATATTTCGGCCGCGTATCGTCCGGCCATCTTCAGAGCGAGTCACAAGACTCGCTCTGAAGATGGCCGGACGATACGCGGCCGAAATATCAGTAGAAGAAATTTTATTTGCGCGGCTGCATGCCCGAAATTTAATGGATTATTCATTACGCCGCGAGAAGTTGAAAATGCACATCAGGTGGTGTAAGTGTTTAAGTGGAAAACAGAGCGGGCAGCAAGGGAAATCTGCTGGAGTGTGTGGGGGCGCTGGAAGGGGTGGATGTTCTGCAGGATTATGGTGAGGAACCGGATGACCTCTTCGGCTGTAGGTGGAGGGCGGAGGGAATTGTTGGGGTGGATGGGAGGGTCGATGGGGCGAACGGGGACAGTGAGCTCAGGGTTGGTGGGAGGGCATTTGGCTTTGCATTTGGAGGAATAGGTGGAGTGAGGTTCATTGCAGATGTTGCAGGAAGGGGGGCGACTCTGTGTTCAAACATACCTACGTTCTGTATTTTAATTTAAAAAACCTACCTGTCACCAACTGTTCGTCTAAAATTGTAAGCCATATGTTTGTGACTATTACAGCGCCATCTACCACAAAGCGAAAAAAGTGGTCCAATTAAAACATGCTTATTTCTTTATGTACTACGCGAATATGTAATAAAAAAGGAGGGTTCCTATTTTAAAAAACGCAGTTGATATCCGTTTGACCTATGGCAGCGCCATCTAGCGGGCCAACAATAGCGCCATCTAGTTTCCCGCTTCAAGCTAGACAAGTTTCATTCTTTGTAGTTTTTTCGTTTGACGCTTATTTCGTGAGATATTTGGCCCGGTCACGATCAGTGGACCACCCTATATAATGTCGCGAATTTTTCAACATAAGTAACCAAAACATCTTCTCTTTAACAATATATTTATATTATTTTAAAATCGTTGTGAGGTACAATTACAGTTAAAACGATATATTCTCACATCCTGCTTTGGTTGTAGGGCACCAACAGCCAAACGAAAAATGGGTTCAAAATGGTTCAAATGGCTCTGAGCACTATGGGACTTAATAGCTGAAGTCATCAGTCCCCTAGAACTTAGCACTACTTAAACCTAACTAACCTAAGGACATCACACACATACATGCCGGAGGCAGGTTTCGAACCTGCGACCGTAGCGGTCGCCGGTTCCTGACTGAAGAGCCTAGAACCGCTCGGCCACAACGGCCGACGGTGAAGGTGTACAGGAACAGGCACGTAGTGGAAAAGACCAGGTAACGGTCTGAATTGGTGAGAAGGAGGTGGAATACGATGAGAATTTGCTGATCGAGTTTTCGGAATGTATAGGATTTACAGAGACTTTTTAGGAATTTTTAGAACTTTAATTACTAGCTGTTAACATCTGGAAATAAGAGTAAACAAATGGATGAAGATACCCAAAGCGTCCAGGGACCAAAAGGGATCCGCCAATTTGGGGAAGGAGCGGATGGGGATAGAACTCCAGGTGACAATGGCAAAAGCAAGAACAGTCCGGATTTTGCATGTGAGGATGATGCAGAAATGTTGTTAACTCTAAGTTCTAAGAAATTTTATGAGACCTTTCAGTTCATCCTAGTTCAGATTCTGGAGAAACTTCAGAAACACATACATCTTATCTTTGACGGTATGTTGAAAACAGGTGAATCTACGTTTTACTGGTTGTAACTTTAGAGAAAGCTTACGACAATGTTAGCTGGAAGACGCTAATTGTGAAGGTAGTAAGGATGAAATAAGGGAGAGGGAAGTTATCTACAGCTTGTATATAAACCAGACTACGGATATAATACTCACAAGACGTGAAAGAGAATCAGTAGTTGAGATTGGAGGAAGATGAGATTGAAGCCTATGTCAGATGTTATATCGCCTGTTTACTGAGCAGACAGTGCAGGAAATCACAGGAAATCAAGAGGTCATTTGGGAAGGGTGTTAAAGTTCAGAGAGAATAAATTAAAACTTTTACATTATCTGATGATAGTGTATTTCTCTCAGAGACAGCAAAGGACTTGGAAGAAGAGTCGAAAGGAATGGATAGGTTTGTAAGACGTTAATGGAAGTAAATCAAGGCAACGGACTGCATTGTAATTAAAACAAGCTTTGCTGATGTTATTAGGTTAGGTAATGAGACAGTAAAAGTAGTAAATAATTCTTGTTATTTGGGCAGCAAAACACTGATGATTGTAGAAGTTGAGGGGATATATACTGCAGACATTCAATAACAAGAAAACCGTTTCTGAAGAAGAGAAGCTTGTTAACATTGAATATAAATTTAAGTGCTACGGAGTCTTCTATGAAGAGATTGTTAATATTATGACGTTGTATAGAAATGAAATATGGTCCATATACAGTGGAAGTAAGAAAAGAATAGAAGGTTTTCAAATGTGTTGCTAGAGAAGAAATTAGATGTGTAGACTGAATAACTAATGAAAAGCTATTGAATCGAATTATGGAGGAAAGAAATCTGTGGCACAACTTGAATAAAAGAAGGCGTCAGTTTACGGGAATAAAGTGGCGCAGCAAGGACTCGTTCAGCTGGTAATGGAGGATAGTGTAGTAGGTAAAAGTTGTAGAAGCCTTAGGGTTTATTACAATAGGTAGCTTCCAATGAGTGTAGGCTTTAGTAGTTACGAAAATGTGAAGAAGCTTCCACAGGACGGCTTAGCGTTGAGATCTCCATCAACTCAGTCCTTGTACTGAAGGCACTAGGGTTAAGTGGCCAGTGTCGTCGTTAATGATGGGCAGCCGGTGTATACAGAACGAGACTGGGATTGGTTCTGTCAGCTGACAGACAGCGGCTGAGTAAAGCTGGGCGGGACCCCGCAGCAAGCCGCGTCCGGTGGTTTCTGAGGCGAGACCGGATTCCGTGTTAGAGGTTCGGCTTGCCGGCTGCCACCGTCACGAATTAATTCGGCGCCATCTGTCAGCGTGACGAATGGCGGCACTCGCGGCGAACGCCGCTGCCTGCCCGCGTCACACAAATTCGCGAAAAGAAATTTGTTTGGCGCCGCGGCGCGGCAAGGGCTGTCCTTCCGCTCGTTCAGACCAGATTACATCGCGAGGCGGACAGGCGGGGCAACGAATTACATCTGACAGCGGATTTATTTTCCTATCAAACTGGACAAACAAACTAAATGTTGAGTTTCTGAGAATAAGTTACAATTTATACTGAAATTTCAGATCGACCCAAATGCGTGTTCGGATATTGGAAATGCTTTGCGTCAGACAGTATTAATTAATGTCTAAAGTTCTTCTGCAGTAGCGCGTGGTATTCATATCAACATGAACAGCAGCTACAATTAATTCAGAGTATTGTGTAGAATCTCTACTGAAGCAGAGTTTCCTTTGAATAAGAAGTTATTAAACGTATACTGTAAGAAAGAGAAACGGCTATCACAACGTAATTTGTCCGTGTAAATAAAGAACTACTAAATAATGCAACAATCTTGTCCAGGAAGTATTTTCTACATGTACTTTGTCTATGTCTGGGGGTTTCTTTGGTTTGGGGATTTCAAATTCTTTCGCGACTCGAACCCGTTTTCGATAATACATATCATCGTCCGGTGGATTTTACTTTCTTGGTTCTGTGTTTACTTCAAGGTTTTATTATTGATTTAAGATCACCAGGGAATGTTTATGACTAGTTCTTTTTGGATGCCCTTTCCGTGCCCCATATCTCTTGAGCTCTACTGATAATTTCTACTTCTTCTCCTGTGAAAGCGGCTTCCGATGTTTAGGGACTGTAGGTGGTGAGGGCCAAAACTCTATCACAGCACAAAATTTGCAACGATCTTCTACCTCAAGGTCAGAGATCCCAGTCTAGTCCAAGCCCTTTGGTACTTCATTAAGCCACAGGCTTCCAGTCTTGTAGCTTTTAACCAATGAGAAGATCTTCTTGGTAAGCCTATTGTTGTTCATTCGTTGTAGGTGCCCATAGAACTTAGTCTCCTACGTTACATACTGGTGTTGGCTGATTCTAACTGTTGATACAGTTCTAAATTAGACTTCAATCTGTAGGTTCCATCTGGGAGCAATCTCGGGTCATGAATTTTTCTGAGAATACGTCTTTCAGCTTTCTACAGGTCATCCACCATGCCTTCTCTGTTCATCAAGAGCGTCTTTGCGGCATACAGAAACTGTGGTCTGACAGCAGTTCTGTAGTGACAAACCTTAGCATCTTCGAAATGCACTTCTTGTTGTACAGATTGTGGGACAGATGTTATGCTGCGTTGAGTTTGTTACGCCTTTCTAAGATGGAGGTGTCGTCTCTACCATTGGAGTGGACCCATTCATCAAGATAACGAAAGCGATCGACCCTCACAATCGTTCCATGTCTAGTCGTCCAACGGGTGTTACTGGGATGCCAGTTCTCAGAGTACTTGGTCCTGTCATACGATATTTGTAGCCCTGACTTCACCGCTATCTCATGCAGGTCTTGGACAGCAGTGGCAGCATCCTTAGAGTTGTTGATTAAGACTGCGATGTTATCTGCGGAATAGAGGCACCTTACCTCGATTCTTCGTGTCCCGGCTCCAATAATGACTGGTTAGATTCCTAGATTCCTCAGCGTACATTCCCAGGTTTTGATGACTTTATCAAGCACCAGATTAAACAGAATGGATGATAGACCATCACCCTGTCGTACTCCCGTTCTGATGTTGAAACTCCAAGATAGTTCTCCTCTGAACTTCACATTAGTGGATGTTTCCGTGAGAGTCTGTTTGATGAGGGTGTGTATGTTGTAATCCACACCTCGTTCTTGGAACACTAGGTAGAGTGTTTGGCGGTCAATGGAATAATAAACTTTCTTAAAGTCGACGAAAACCACGGTAATTTTCGTACTCCTTTTTTGTTTTAGCTGGGGAATGGTATTCATATTGAAGATCTGCTCGGTGCAGGAGCTACCACGTCGAAATCCTCCTTGATATTCACCAACTGTTTGACCACATTGACTTTCTACACTGTCCAGTAAAATGTTGAATAGCATTTTGTATCTTGTTGGCAGCAGAGAAGTCCACCTGTAGTTGTTGACATCGCTGCGATCGCCTTTCTTATGTAAAGCGTATATGATAGCTGATTTCATGTCATCAAACGTCCACGATCGGGTGTGGGGCCTCTGTGATCATATTTCCACCTGATTTCAGAACTTTTGCAATGATGCCATCTTCCCCAGGTGCTTTGCAGCTCTAAAGATGGTTGGTGCCATTAGCAACTTGCTGTATAGTTCGTGGGTTTTATAGTAGGTGTATCTTATGAGGATCTTCAACAGGCAGTTTTTCCATGGGCACTTCACAATTAAGCAATTGCTCACAATGGTTTGCCAATAGTTCCACTTTCTCGCGGTTATTAGTGGCCAGCTTCCCGGCCGCATTCTTAAAGTGAAGGAATTCTGGTTTATACCCTGAGAGTTCCTCTTTGAAGGCCGTATAAAAATTTCTGGTGTAGTACATTTTAAATTGTTCATCCGACTTTAGCAGTCCTGATCGATGGTAAGATCTCTTCACACGCCTGATGATCTTGCTTGTTAGTTTCCGCACCATTGTGAATTTCTCCCAGTCTTTTTGTCATTTAATCGAGTTCCACTTCCTCCAGGCTGTGCCACGCTCATCAACTGCTAGGTGATATCCAGAATTTCACCATCTATGACGTCATGACGTCGCCTCCTTCGAGGTTATTGGTCGCCTCGCTTACAGTGGACTTCAGTTGGTTCGAATCTTTCATTTCTTTTTGCATAATGTCTGTTTTAAAGCCTTCTTTATTCACTGTAACGACTGGGGGATCAATCCTTTGTGGAATTGGGGAAGGAGGTACCTTTAGATTTGGTAGTAGTCTGATCTTTATTTGTGTGAAGAAATGGTCAGAGTCAACTTTCCAACCTTTGCGTACTCTGACATTCATTATATCTTTCCTACTATTTACACTGATTGCAACATGATCGATTTGAAATTATCGAAAGCAGCGTTTAATGACTGCCAAGTGATCTGGTAGGGAATACTGTGGACATGATCTTCAATTAAGCGTTTGCCATTACCATTTGTTCAATAATGTGCTGTGTAAGACCCCAGTATGTCTTGGTACTGTCGTTCTTTCCCCAGTTGAGCGTTAGAGTCACCTACCAGTAGTTTGACGTGGTGAGCGCGGAGCTTACTGATCTCATCTTCTAGCATCTGCTAGCACCTTTGGACCTTTTCGGAGTTCTTCTTGTTGTCATCATTAAGTGAAGCGTGTGCATTTACATTAAAGTATCCCTTGTTCCCGTACCTTAGGGATAACGCAAAGATGAGTTCGCTAGCTGATGTGAATCCGATGACAGAATCCATCATACCACGTCTTATTAAAAATGCTGTTGCAAAATCGCTGGAGCCATGTGTGTTCTTAGAAGCACATTAAAAAAAAGTTTTGCATCACACCGGTTCCTGGAACTCCTGAAGATACACGTGACTGTGTGTATTGTATCACAGGCAAAGTCCCTTTGACTGTTCAGAGATGTCACTAAACCCACCCAAACATGTAAACAACCATGCATGAGCAGTGCCTATTAGACGGAGGGGGTCCGACAGCCGATCAGTCCCAGTCATTCCACCAGGAAGGATGTAAACGGCACGTATTGTCTGTAGTTCAATCATGCCTAGACGTTCAATACCGCGGTTCTATCGCGTCCGCATTGTTACATTGTGCCAGGGAGGACTCTCTACAAGGGAAGTATCCAAGCATCTCGGAATGAACCAAAGCGATGTTGTTCGGACATGGAGGAGATACAGAGAGACAGGAACTGTCGATGACATGACTCTCGCAGGCTGTGCAAGGGCTGGTACTGCAACAGATGACAGCTATCTACGGATTATGACTCGGAAGAACCCTGATAGCCACGGCACCATATTGAATAATGCTTTTCGTGCAGCCACAGGACGTCGTGTTACGACTCAAACTGTACGCAATAGGCTACACGATGCGCAACCTCACTCCCGACGTCCATAGCGAGGTCTATCTTTGCAACCAAGACAACATGCAACGCGGTACAGATGGGCCCAACAACATGCTGAATGGATCGCACAGGATTGGCATCACTTTATCTTCACCGATGAGTGTCGTATGTGCCTTCAACTAGACAGTCCTCGTAGACGTGTTTAGAGGCAACCCGGTTAGGCCGAACGCCTTAGACGCACTCTCCGCAAGTTGGAGGTTCTCTGTTGTTTTTGAGTGGGATTATGTGGGGCTGACGTACGCCGCTGGTGGTCACGGAAGACGCCGTAACGACTGTACGATACGTGAATGCCATCCTCCGACCGATAGTGCAACCATATCGGCATTATATTGGCTAGGCATTCGTCCTCATGGACACCAATTCGCGCCCCCATCGTACACATCTTGTGAATGACTTGCTTCCTGATAACATCGATCAATCAGAGTGTCCAGCATGTTCTCCAGACATGAACCCTATAGAACATGCCTGGGATAGATTAAAAAAGGTTGTTTATGGACGACGTGACCCATCAACCACTCCGAGGGAATCACCATTGAGGAGTTGGACAATCTGCGCCAACAGTGCCTTGATGACCTTATGCATAGTAAGCCAAGAGGAATACAGGCAAGCATCAATGCGAGAGGACGTGCTAGTGGGTATTAGAGGTACTGGTGTGCACAGATATCTGTACCACCTCCTCTGAAGGTCTCGCTGTATGGTGGTACAACATACAATGTGTGGTGTTCACGAGCAATAAAAAGGGCGGAAATGATGTTTATGTTCATCCCTACTCCAGTTTTCTGTACAGGTTCTGGTACTCTCGGAATCGAGGTGATGCAAAAGTTTTTTGATGTGTGTAAACCTTTTGTCTAAAAGCTGTATCATCATATAATCTGGTTTCTTGCACAGCCATTATTGAAATTTTGCCTTTATTCGGGATATCAGTCAACTGCTTGAGTTTTTCCGTCTTACATAGGGTATTAATATTGATAGTTCCAAAGTGTGTGATAGTTTTGGGTCTCTGTAGGTTGGTGGTATTAGGGAACTCTCACTTTCCCCGCAATGTGAGGTCATGCTCCTCAGAATCCGAAGGCCTGAATGCGCTACCGCCGGTGACGGGAGATTGGATAGTCCAGGAGGTAGTGACATCTGCGTCGTTGTTCATCATCATGTGAGAACTAGTAAAGGGATTTACTAGGAGTGAAGACTGAAAGCCTTCAGGGTTGGATACTCTGAATCTTATTCAGGAGCTTTGATTACAGTATGGTCGCCACTCCCAAAGGCATTTTAGAGCAACTGCCAGCAATTATTCAGGCCGCCCCTTACATGGGGGACAGACGTCCTTGCAGCCGCCCCTTACATGGAGAAGAGACGCTGCTGATGTTTAGTGCACTCATACTATTCCCTGAGTGCTGGGCTGCCTCTTCCGCAGTCTCTACCGTTTCGAAGTCCATCTTCTCCGCTGTAGATTCCGCTGAGGTCTTCACTTGTAACCCTGAGCTGGGACCCTTTATAGTGTCCTTGGCTATTGGGAGCCTCCCACCACTCCTCCTCTACCCACGGAGCCGCAGGACGTCTTGTGGGAGATGCCCTCTTCTTCGTTGTGGACTAAGCTTCCCCTCGCCTCCAACCAAGCTGCAAGCTAGCGAGCTAGCTTTCCTTGACGGCCTTCTGGCTCATTAGCCACCCTACCATCGTCAAGGTGATAGTCCCCGGGGTGGACTTCAGGATTTTGTTTTAAATTTACTTCATCTGGTGGTACAAAACAACATTTCATCACGCATTCATCGATTCGTGTTACGTAGATATATTACTCATCCGAACTAGCATCAAGATCTGACTATTCTGGGTCACTGTCCAGTTCTAACAGAAACGCTTTCCTTAGAAGCATGTTAATTTTCGCAACCGATCTTTCGTCTGATCTTCTCAGGCTCCCGGTTTTCTCCTAATGTTATTAGTTCTTCGTCTGTCACTACGGACTCTTCCTTTGAGGTGTCATCTTCGTCGGCACTAGCAATGTCTACCTTTACTTTGTATTTTGTGCAGTCATCTTTAACTTCAATAATTCGTAAGCAACCGTCAGAATCTACCTCTTCATGTCTATTGATGACAGTTTGTTCTAATGGCGATGCGTTAGGCAGGAATGCTTAGACGGCAACGCTGAGGATTTCAACTTCCTGCATTATCCTCATTACGACTGTAGTTCTTTTCTTACAGTTAATCTCAGTATTATTGGCAGCTCGTGTACTTTTTTTTTTGTACTGTCCACTACATATTTACTAACTGCAACTCGCAAATTTCGAGAGAGGCTGAAGATTTCCATTTCCTCTTTACTGTCTGGCAACGTCCTATTCTCAACGTTCCTTTTTCCTCTGTTCACTGCCGCGTAACCTTCTGGTCGCGTAATTCTTTCTGAAATCCTCCCACTGTTTTAGCCCTTGGTATAGAGCTCGGTTTGTTCAAACCGATTTGAAATTCCTGGCAGGACATTTTTGCAAATTTTATCGCCACTTAAGCTATTGTCAGCGCTTTCTTCCTCTCCTACGAATATGTTCACGTTTTCTGTTGCTACTCAGTCGTCACCTGCCGCAGAGTATTCATAGCATTCTACTGTGACGCCTACAGCTTCCACATGGACAGCTGATTGATACCATTTATTCGTAATTGATGGGCGCTCTGTCCGCCAGCAAATATATGTTTCATCGCCTGTCTGCCATCAAGGACGTAGCCAGAATTTTGTCAAAGAAGGGAGCCGATTTTTCATTTATTCATTTGCTCTGAAAACACATTTATTTGTTTTTAACAAGCGAACACGGCAATGCTTCGCGATTGCCAAATATGTATGGGAATTGGGTATAGGTCGTTATCTCCTTCTCCCCCCGTTTCTCCATCCCTCTTCTCCTCGCCCCTACCTTTGTCCGTCTCCTCGCCTCCTCCACCCCTATCTCTGTCCATCACCTTCTCTCCGCCCACACGCCCTCTATCCATCTCCCTCATCTCTCTGTCCATAACCTACTTCCTCTTCTTTATATCCTTTCCCTTTCACCTTCTATATTCATCTCCTCTCACTATTCTCTCCAACGGTAAATGAGTAATTAACTTTTGTTAGGAATCGAATCGAAAACGGTTAACAACAATATACATACCAGTTAATCGGTTAATCAGCGTACTGATTAATGGCTTAATCATCCTGACCATAAAATTATATTAATTCCTTCCTCGGCACAATATGAGCTGTTTCTGTAATGCATCATATGAACGATAGGTTTCGCAGATATGCTGAAGTTTATCATCATTAGGCCGTCGAAACACAACACCGCGAGATACCAAATTGTTAGCAACAACCACAATGGCAACTCCATTCACTGCCGGTTCACTGAAGCAGCTTTCGTGCACACCTACTGGTCTTTTTACTACTCTGATCGCCGGCCGTAGTGGCTGTGCGGTTCTAGGCGCTACAGTCTGGAACCGAGCGACCACTATGGTCGCAGGTTCGAATCCTGCCTCGGGCATGGATGTGTGTGATGTCCTTAGGTTTAATTAGTTCTAAGTTCTAGGCGACTGATGACCTCAGAAGTTAAGTCGCATAGTGCTCAGAGTCAATCTACTCTGATCACTATTTAGTGATTATCTGAATGCATCATTTCTAGTCCAGTCTTGAATAATTTCACCAGCTGATTGTCTTCATGTAACAGTTGTAGTCACCTAATAATCTCTCGCCTGCTGGCACAAAGCTCATCGTGTTGAAACCTCAAAGCACTGCATTGCTGACAAATATTGTTCATTGTTCCGAAGTCGACAAATCCATTTGCAGCGTAACCGACTGTTGGTTCGATTAGAACGCCAAATACTCACGTCTGAAAATTTTTTCATCGAATTTCCGAATTATTTTGTGCGAAAGCTCCAACTGAGCGAGACGAAATCGACTGCATCCGTTGTCAAAAAATCATAACGGATTGCGCTTGAGAAATTCTTATTTGATTTACATCCAAACGTCGTCCATGCTCTTCGTTCTATGTTCTTCATCAATCTTAATGACTCGACGATCACGTGGTTGGCTTGGGTTGTACGTAAGCCGACCGATATTTCGACGCCTCACTGGTGGCATTTTTCCCAAGGAAGTAAAACACGAACTGAAATAAGTTGAATGATTGGAACAAACCAAATAACCATTAACTGACATCAGTTCAATCTTCGCAACAAACTAAAAATATGATCACCACCGATAACAAACTGATATATCGCTTTCAGTTGTATTCTTTTTTCGCTATATGTCAATAATCAATGCGGAATTTGTTGTTGTTATGAGAGCACGCGACAGGAGAAATTTCTTTCATTGAGTTTTCGTACAAAAATATCATCCAAATTTCCGACTTTTCTGGTGGATCTTCTATAAATTTTCTTTCATACAAACCTAATCCTGACAATTACAAACACAGCAAATGATAGATTGACCAAATCGTTCTAGCCGTTCTCAAGTGATACACATGCGGCATTTGATTTTTAGTTATACATACTACGTGTGCGCAATTTACTTTCGGGAGGCCTTGACAGAAATAGTGTTTGGTCTATAAAGTTAAGCAAAAAGGTTAAGTTAAAAAAATGTAACATAATTATAATCTTAACGTTGGGCTGAATAAGCTGTAACGTTAAATGGGTTCAAACCTCTTTTGATAATAGCTATCTGTGTCCTAATACATTCTTGTACGACTAATCTGAAATCAAGTCAGAAAGCCTTCAGCACATTAAAGCATCCCAACTGCTTCTATTCAGTATCAAATTTTATTGTAGTATCTTTCATTTCATTAAACTTTTCAGTTTGATCAGTAACTTCTTTTTAAATTATTATTTTAACAGATAGCTTGAAACTATAGTACAGAAATTTATTTATAAAATAAAACGCAATAAACATACAATATGAGTTACAGTTTTGAGACATTAACATTAATTTACGCATTGCCGACAACTAGACTTCTAATGTATATGACCTCATAAATGAGTTTTTCGTTTATCCAGGATAATATGGGTAAATAGTCTGTGATGTTTTACGATGTACTTTGCCGTTTACATTACATTTATCTACAAATACGTTAGAACTGTGATGAATAAAACATTTCACAGCAGAACATAGTTCGTGTAGCGAGACTTGAAGATATGATATATTGCCGCTCCATAAAGTGATCCAGCTTAATGTTTGCACAGATACATAGTACAAAACGACGATCGCTATCCATCCTCCAATGTAAATGTCGATGAGGTACGCATGTTGTCCAAATCTTATGCAAACTAACATAACAAGTAAATACTGTCTTCCTGAGAATCGACAAATCAAGATAAGTACTGTTACAAAAGTAAAGGAAAATTCCTTTTTTGTGAATGTTTCTACAATTTTAAAACATTTCAGTTCGACGATAATCATAGAAAATTTGAAGAAGCTTCTGTTGTTACAGTATTTTGGACGATAGTTGGGAAGTGTGCGAGGATGCAGGGCATAGTCGGCTCGGACGAATTAAAGCAGCCCACTGAAAAATTATTTTGTAAAGGAAACAATTATAGATCGTGTTGTCATCGCATACCCCTTCCGCCATCCGCAAACCCCTGCCCAGCTTCCCGCGTGGAAATTGGTATTTGTAACTGAGTACCTCCTGGGCGACCAGAGTGGGCGATATTTTGCTATTTCGGCTACTAATGAGAGATTTTGAGCCATTTTTTCAAAAAGATGCAGTGTAAATGAATGGTCTGAAAATGATGTTTCTACGGCGGAAGACTACCAGGCTTTCAGTAACCACTCGACTGCTGCCACGGCCAGGGTGCTGTACTGCTGGCTTCCTGTCCCTAACAACTCAGTTCCACCACCCGGGACTGGAACCGCGCGACCACTACGGTCGCTGGTTCGAATCCTGCCTCGGGCATGGATGTGTGTGATGTCTTTAGGTTAATTAGGTTTAAGTTGTTCTAAGTTCTAGGGGACTGGTGACCTCAGATGTTAAGTCCCATAGTGCTGAGAGCCATTTGAACCACCACCCAGCCACTACACTACGCACAGACATTTCGTGTGATTGACAGCATTCTTCTTGCGAAACGAGTCTCTTTCTATGGATTCCAAACAATGGTGAACAAGATCCTTGCAACTTACACTTCCAAAATAGCTTTTGGACCACACTCACAAGATGAGAATACTCATATCTCTACAGACGAATTCGTTTGGTCAGTTAACAAATCCCTCAACGTCTTATTAAGTGGCGGTCTGCAGACTCCGTCTTAATCGCTGGCTAGAGGCCACAGCCAAGTCTCTAACGTTGGTTTTCTGTGAGCTCAATAAAAACTGAGTTCCCCTAGTGCCCGACAGAGTGGCAGGATCTCAACGGTGTCTTTCGTGTGCGTTGAGAGACTCCATCTGTGAAAAGAAAACACTAAAGCAAGTTCTGAGAAACTTCGAAATGTATCTCCTTAATATTAGCAGCTAAACTATATGGACTAAATTTGACTACAGATCAGATGACGTTCAACAAATTACAGGAAATGTTTGCCGAGGAATACCTGGCGGAGTAAAAACAAGATCGATCATGGCTATAATTAATAATGGCCAGATTGTGTGACGATAGTGCCAGACACTCCATGAAATATATCCACGAATACTAGTCACCAACACTGACATAATTAAGAAATAGACGATCC
The DNA here is from genome assembly GCF_021461385.2 of Schistocerca piceifrons. Taxonomy (NCBI): domain Eukaryota; kingdom Metazoa; phylum Arthropoda; class Insecta; order Orthoptera; family Acrididae; genus Schistocerca; species Schistocerca piceifrons. The sequence goes on from NC_060139.1 coordinate 432,942,017, forward strand.
GAATCCGAGCTATGGATAAATCTGCCAGAGGATTCAAAGAGACACGTTTGAAGCAATTATAAAATCTTTTCTGCGTTTCTAGAAAGAGTAGTGGATGAAGATTATTGGCGAAGTCATCGTGATTGTCCACAGAATAATAACAGTAGGGTTAATCACAATATCAGCTAACAAAATGACGGCGATAGGTATCGAGTTAACGTGGTTCAACGTGTTAAAGGCACAGGTCGTGATACTTCAGCTGCTCACGTTAGAGGTATTTTATATTACCACAGCAGCACCCTCTCGGAAGACTGAGGACGGTGTACGCTACGGGGTAAACTAACGTGGAAATATTTTCACGGCCCAAACGTAAGGAACAATACTGGCGTAGACGTAATGAACTTAGTACACAGCTAAGTACTACAGGCTACTGCAAGCAAAGTGATCGGCGTGCTCAAGAACGAGTCGGACCGCCCCTGTCGCCTATATGAAATTACATGCGAAGATATCTCGATATTCACTCACACGACAAAAAAGGAATATGCACTTTCGATGCTAAACAAGGTCAACGATAGTTTTAAACTACCTAATTATGGACAGTACTTCCCTTTTTTTTAGTCATCAGTCTACTGACACTCCTGTGTCAACCTATTCATCTCAGAGTAGCACTTGCAATCTTCGTCCTCCTCAATTATTTGCTCGATGTACTCCAATATCAGTCTTCCTCTACAGATTTTGCTTCTAAGCTCCCTCTAGTACTATGGAAGTCATTCCCTGATGTCTTACCAGACGTCCTATCGTCCTGTCCCTTTTCCTTGTCAGTGTTTTCCACATATTCCTTTCCTCTCCGATTCTGCATAGAACCTCCCTCATTGCTCACCTTATCAGTCCACCTAATTTTCAACATTGTGTAGCACCATACCTTAAATGCTTCGATTCTCTTCTGTTCCGTTTTTCCCACAGTCCATGTTTCACTACCATACAATGCTGTACTCCAAACGCACATTCTCAGAAGTATCTTCCTCAAATCAAGGCCTATATTTGATGCTAGTACACTTCTTTTGGCCAGAAATGTCTTTTTCGCCAGTGCTAGTCTGCTTTTGACGACCTTATCCACCGTCCGTCATTGTTTATTTTGCTACTTAGATAGTAGGATTCCGTAACTTCATCTACTTCGTTACCATCAACCCTGATATTAAGTTTCTCATTGTTCTCGTTTCTGCTACTTCTCATTGCTTTCGTCTATCTTCGATTTACTGTCAGTCCATATTCTGTTCTCATTAGACTGTTCATTCCATTCCACACATCATGTAATTATTCTTCACATTCGCTCAGGATAACAATGTCATCAGTGAATCGTATCATTGATATCCTTTCACCTTTAATTTTAATTCCACTCCTGACCCTTACTTTTATTTCCATCATTGTTTCTTCGATGTACAGATTGAACTTTAGGAGTGAAAGACTACATCTCTGTCTTACACGCGTTTTAATGCGAGCACTTAATTCTTCGTCGTCGGTCCTACTTTTCTCATAATTTCAAGCAGCTTGCACCATTTTATACGGACGAACGCTCTTACCAGGTTGACAAATGAAATGAATATACCTTGATTTCTGTTTCGTCTTGCTTTCAGTACCAACCGGAGCGTCGGAATTGCCTGTCTGGTAAGTTTACCTTTCCCAAAGCGGGACTGAGTGACATCTAACACATGCTCAATTTTCTTTTCCATTCTTCTGTATATTATTCTTGTAAGTAACTTGGATGCTTGAGCTGTTAAGCTGATTGTGCAGTGATACTCGCATTTGTCAGCTCTTGCACTCTTCGGAATTGAGCGATTCATATTTTTTCGAAAGTCAGATGGTATGTCTCCAGACTCATTCATTCTATATACCAACGTGAGTAACCGTTTTTTTTTTTTTTGCCATTTCCCCCAATAATTTTAGAAAGTCTGATGGAATGTTATCTATCCATTCTGCTTTATTTGATCTTAAGTCTTCCAAAGCTGTCTTAAATTCTGATTCTAAAACTGGACCGCCTATTTCCTATAAATCGACTCCTGTTTCTTCTATCACATCAGACAAACCTTCCCCCTAATAGAGGCCTTCAAGGTACTCTTTCTATCTGTCCCCTCTCTCCTCTGCATTTAACAGTGGGAACCCCATTGTACTCTTAATGTTACCACCCTTGCTTTTAATTTCACCGAATGTTGTTTTGACTTTCGTGAGTCAGTCATACCGACAATCATTTCTTTCAAGATTTTTTCACCTTTCATGCTGCCATTCCGTCTTAGCTTCCCTGCACTTCCTATTTATTTCATTTGTCAGCGCCTTGTATTTCAGTATTCCTAAATTTCCCTGAATATTTTTGTACTTCCTACTTTCATCGATCAACTGAGGTATTTCTTCTGTCAACCATGGCTTCTTCGCAGTTACCTTCTTTGTACCTATGTTTTTGTTTCTAACTTAGGGCATTGCTCTTTTTAGAGATGTCCATTCCTCTTCAACTGTACTGGCTACTGAGCTACTCTTTATTGCAGTATTTATAGCTTTAGAGAACTTCAAGCGTATCTCGTCATTCCTTATTGCTTCTGTATCCCTCTTTTTTGTGTATTGATTCTTCCTGACTAATCTCTTAAGCTTCAGCCTACTTTTCATGAATACTACATTGTGATCTGAGTCTATATCTGCCCCTGGGTACATATTACAATCCATCATCTGATTTTGGAATCCTTGTCTGACTGCTATGTAACCTAACTGAAATCTTCCCATATTTCCCGGCCTTTTAACTCCGCCTTTTGTGATTCTTAATCAGAATATTAGCTATTACGACCTGGAATTTACTACAGAACTCAATTAGTCTTTCTCCTCTCTAATTCCTGTCCCAGGCCCATATTCTCCAGTAACATTTTCTTCTACTCCTAACCCTACAACTGCCTTCCACTGTCCCATGACTATTAGATTTTCATCTCACTTTACGTACTGTATTAACCTTTCAGTATCCTCATACACTTTCTCTATCTCTTCACCTTCAGACTGCGACGTCGGCATGCGTACATGAACTGTCGTTGTCGGTATTGGTTTGCTATCGATTCTGATAAGAACAACCCTATTACTGCATTCACAATAACACACTCTCTGCCTTTATGTTCCTATTCATAAAGGGTCGTACTCCCATTATACCATTTTTTGCTGCTGTTGGTATTACCGTATACTCAGCTGACAAGAAATGTTTCCCTTCTTTCCCTTTCACTTTATTGACTCCTACAATATCTAGATTGAACCTTTGCATTTCCCGTTTCAGATTTTCTAGCTTTCCTACCACGTTTAAGATTCTGACATTCCACGTTCCGGCTCCCAGAACGTTATCCTTTCGTTGGTTATTCAATCTTTTTCTCATGTTCATTTCCCCTAGGCGGTCCCCTCCCGGGGATCCGAATGCGGGTCTATTCCGAAACCTTTTGCCTGTGGAGAGATCATCATGACACTTTTTCAATTACAGGACACATGTCCTGTGGATACACGTTTTGTGTCTTTAATGCAGTGGTTTCCGTTGCCTTCTGCATCCTCATGCCGTTGATGATTGCTGATTCTTCCGCCTTTAGGGGCAATTTTCCACCTCAAGGACAAGAATGTGTCATGAGCCTCTCTGGGCTCCTCCGCCCTCCTTTGACAAGGCCGTTGGCAGAATGAGGGCGACTTCTTATGCTGGAAGTCTTCGGTCGCCAATGCTGATTATTAATCACAATTTAAGCTGTGGTGGGTTTCGAACCCGGGCCCGAGGAAGATTTGATTACTGTTCAAAGACGCTATGCCAAGACAAATATAGTAAATTGTTGGCCTTTCTTGTGCTAACTTTTTCTTTTGCTAATCCGTCGAGCCTTACTCGCAGTTGAATTTAATGTAAATGCTGCTTTTTTTTGTTTTTGTTTTTGTATCTATCTTCATTCGACCACTAGCGTTATGGTAAGTTAAAAATACGTACGCGCTACTACAACAATCTAATTATCTAGCTAAAGCAGTATAATGTTAGTAGTGGAGTCATTGCTTAGAGACTGGTAGATCTCTGGAGTTGCAATATTTCAGTATTTCACATGACAGCAGAGCGGTAAACACATTATAAATAACATTAAAATGAAATCGGTGCATAAAATATACTTGGTTTTGCCTGTGCAGCCCAAAAATCGTGTTGATCAAATGAAAAAAGGAACGACCCACCATGAATAAATTATGCAAATTGGTCACAGATTGATATTCATGCAGATGTCGATTGAAAATGCAAAACTGTAACTTTGACACCCTGTGAATGACTGTGTAACGCTGCAGCGCAGTTTCAATACACAGTCGGCACGGACAAAAAACAGGTGACATGTCGATATGAGGGTATAAAGTCTTGCGAATTTCATTCTGTGTACTCAGTTGCACAATAACAGAGCCTCGCAGACAGTTGCGTGAACAATATGCGCAGATGTCAGCGTTTGAGAGAGGACGTGCAGTTGGGCTGAAAGAAGCCAGTTGGAGTAATGGGAGAATCGCTCAACATGCGAATAGGAGCGATGCCACTATTGGAAGATGATGTCAGGAATTGGTGAGAGCCGGCCACTGTGGCCCAGGCGTTCTAGGAGCTTCATTCCGGAACCACGCTGCTGCTACGGTCGCAGGTTCGAATCCTGCCTCGGGCACGGATGTGTGTGATGTCCTTAGGTTAGTTAGGTTTAAGTAGATCAAATTCTAGGGGACTGATGACCTCCGATGTTAAGTCCCATAGTGCTCAGAGACATTTTATGCCAATGGGTGAGCCTTGGACGACCACAGCGACAAAAAGGAAGCAGTCTCCTACGAGAGACGACAGATCGTAATGACCGAGCATTTTTCAGAGAGGCAATCAGAGACATGTAATCGTAATTAACATAGATCCAACACGCAACTGGTAGTTCAGTGACAACAAGGACATAAGATAGGCAGCTCACAGAAAGCGGGCTGAGCCCACAGCGCCCCATGTGCTAACTACATCTACATCTACATCTACATCTATACTCCGCGAGCCACCTTACGGTGTGTGGCGGAGGGTACTTATTGTACCACTATCTGATCCCCCCTTCCCTGTTCCATTCACGAATTGTGCGTGGGAAGAACGACTGCTTGTAAGTCTCCGTATTTGCTCTAATTTCTCGGATCTTTTCGTTGTGATCATTACGCGAGATATATGTGGGCGGTAGTAATATGTTGCCCATCTCTTCCCGGAATGTGCTCTCTCGTAATTTCGATAATAAACCTCTCCGTATTGCGTAACGCCTTTCTTGAAGTGTCCGCCACTGGAGCTTGTTCAGCATCTCCGTAACGCTCTCGCGCTGACTAAATGTCCCCATGACAAATCGCGCTGCTTTTCGCTGGATCATGTCTATCTCTTCTATTAATCCAACCTGGTAAGGGTCCCATACTGATGAGCAATACTCAAGAATCGGACGAACAAGCGTTTTGTAAGCTACTTCTTTCGTCGATGAGTCACATTTTCTTAGAATTCTTCCTATGAATCTCAACCTGGCGCCTGCTTTTCCCACTATTTGTTTTATGTGATCATTCCACTTCAGATCGCTCCGGATAGTAACTCCTAAGTATTTTACGGTCGTTACCGCTTCCAATGATTTACCACCTATGGCATAATCGTACTGGAATGGATTTCTGCCCCAATGTACGCGCATTATATTACATTTATCTACGTTTAGGGAAAGCTGCCAGCTGTCGCACCATGCATTAATCCTCTGCAGGTCCTCCTGGAGTACGTACGAGTCTTCTGATGTTGCTACTTTCTTGTAGACAACCGTGTCATCTACAAATAGCCTCACGGAGCTACCGATGTTGTCAACTAAGTCATTTATGTATATTGTAAACAATAAAGGTCCTATCACGCTTCCCTGCGGTACTCCCGAAATTACCTCTACATCTGCAGATTTTGAACCGTTAAGAATGACATGTTGTGTTCTTTCTTCTAGTAAATCCTGAATCCAATCACAAACCTGGTCCGATATTCCGTAAGCTCGTATTTTTTTCACTAAACGTAAGTGCGGAACCGTATCAAATGCCTTCCTGAAGTCCAGGAATACGGCATCAATCTGCTCGCCAGTGTCTACGGCACTGTGAATTTCTTGGGCAAATAGGGCGAGCTGAGTTTCACATGATCTCTGTTTGCGGAATCCATGTTGGTTATGATGAAGGAGATTTGTATTATCTAAGAACGTCATAATACGAGAACACAAAACATGTTCCATTATTCTACAACAGATTGACGTAAGCGAAATAGGCCTATAATTATTCGCATCTGATTTGTGACCCTTCTTGAAAATGGGAACGACCTGCGCTTTCTTCCAGTCGCTAGGTACTTTACGTTCTTCCAGCGATCTACGATAAATTGCTGATAGAAAGGGGGCAAGTTCTTTAGCATAATCACTGTAGAATCTTAAGGGTATCTCGTCTGGTCCGGATGCTTTTCCGCTACTAAGTGATAGCAGTTGTTTTTCAATTCCGATATCGTTTATTTCAATATTTTCCATTTTGGCGTCCGTGCGACGGCTGAAGTCAGGAACCGTGTTACGATTTTCCGCAGTGAAACAGTTTCGGAACACTGAATTCAGTATTTCTGCCTTTCTTCGGTCGTCCTCTGTTTCGGTGCCATCGTGGTCAACGAGTGACTGAATAGGGGATTTAGATCCGCTTACCGATTTTACATATGACCAAAACTTTTTAGGGTTCTTGTTTAGATTGTTTGCCAATGTTTTATGTTCGAATTCGTTGAATGCTTCTCTCATTGCTCTCTTTACGCTCTTTTTCGCTTCGTTCAGCTTTTCCTTATCAGCTATGATTCGACTACTCTTAAACCTATGACGAAGCTTTCTTTGTTTCCGTAGTACCTTTCGTACATGATTGTTATACCACGGTGGATCTTTCCCCTCGCTTTGGACCTTAGTCGGTACGAACTTATCTAAGGCGTACTGGACGATGTTTCTGAATTTTTTCCATTTTTGTTCCACATCCTCTTCCTCAGAAATGAACGTTTGATGGTGGTCACTCAGATATTCTGCGATTTGTGCCCTATCACTCTTGTTAAGCAAATATATTTTCCTTCCTTTCTTGGCATTTCTTATTACACTTGTAGTCATTGATGCAACCACTGACTTATGATCACTGATACCCTCTTCTACATTCACGGAGTCGAAAAGTTCCGGTCTATTTGTTGCTATGAGGTCTAAAACGTTAGCTTCACGAGTTGGTTCTCTAACTATCTGCTCGAAGTAATTCTCGGACAAGGCAGTCAGGATAATGTCACAAGAGTCTCTGTCCCTGGCTCCAGTTCTGATTGTGTGACTATCCCATTCTATACCTGGTAGATTGAAGTCTCCCCCTATTACAATAGTATGATCACGAAACTTCTTCACGACGTTCTGCAGGTTCTCTCTGAGGCGCTCAACTACTACGGTTGCTGATGCAGGTGGTCTATAGAAGCATCCGACTATCATATCTGACCCACCTTTGATGCTTAACTTAACCCAGATTATTTCACATTCGCATTCGCTAATAACTTCACTGGATATTATTGAATTCTTTACTGCTATAAATACTCCTCCACCATTGGCGTTTATCCTATCCTTGCGGTATATATTCCATTCTGTGTCTAGGATTTCGTTACTGTTCACTTCCGGTTTTAACCAACTTTCCGTTCCTAATACTATATGCGCACTATTTCCTTCAATAACAGATACTAATTCAGGAACCTTGCCCTGGATACTCCTGCAGTTTACCAATATTACGTTAACTTTTCCTGTTTTTGGTCTCTGAGGACGGACGTTCTTTATCAACGATGATAATGTCCTCTCTGGTAAGCCGTCAGGTATTTTATCGTTTCGCCCAAGGGGGGGGGGGTCCCTCTAACCTAAAAAACCCCCGTGTGCACGCCACACGTACTCTGCTACCCTAGTAGCTGCTTCCGGTGTGTAGTGCACGCCTGACCTGTCTAGGGGGGCCCTACAGTTCTCCACCCAATAACGGAGGTCGAGGAATTTGCAACCATTATAGTCGCAGAGTCGTCTGAGCCTCTGGTTTAGACCCTCCACACGGCTCCAAACCAGAGGACCGCGATCGACTCTGGGCACTATGCTGCAGATATTAAGCTCAGCTTGCACTCCGCGTGCGATGCTGGTTGTCTTCACCAAATCAGCCAGCCGCCTGAAGGAACCAAGGATGGCCTCAGAACCCAAGCGGCAGGCGTCATTCGTTCCGACATGTGCTACTATCTGCAGCCGGTCGCACCCAGTGCGTTCAATAGCTGCCGGAAGGGCCTCCTCCACATTACGGACGAGACCCCCCGGCAAGCACACCGAGTGCACACTGACATTCTTCCCCGACCTACCCGCTATTTTCCTGAGGGGCTCCATAACCCGCCTAACGTTGGAGCTTCCTATAACTAATAGGCCCGCCCTCTGTGACTGTCGGGACCTTGCCGGAGAATCGGCCACTGGCCCAACAGGCGAGGCATCCTGTGGTGGCTCGGAAACGATGCCATCACCACTAGGAAGCACCCCGTACCTGTTGGAAAGGGGTAAGGCAGCTGCCACGCGGCCAGATCCCACCTTCGCCTTTCGGCCAGGCACGCGCGAGCCCACCACTGTCCGCCATTCACCCTGGAGTGATGGCTGACCGGTAAGATGCTCACTGCCGGAAGACGCAGCGACATCAGGGGTCCCATGTGATTTCAAGGCCACCGAAGTAGGCATAGGTCTCACCACAGTTGCCCATACGCCACTACGAGCCGACGCCTGCGCCTCGAGCTCGATGAGCCTAACAGACAAAGCCTCCACCTGCCCCCGAAGAGTGGCCAATTCTCCTTGCGTCCGCTCACAACAACCACAGTCCCTACACATGACTATGTTTACCCTACTCTATACGGTGACAAATTCCCAAGATAATCTTCTGATGAGCTACTCTGATAATCAAGAAACACTCACTGAAATACGAGACGCGAAAACTACGCTAGGTTTTCCCAGAAAAACTATTTAAAAGCTGAGCGCAGCAAATAAGTACAAAAACGCTTTATACAAACAGTACTCGCTGCTGCTGGTGCTCTCGCTCTGGCTGTCACAAGACAACTGCTGATTCAAGTGACTAGTGGCTAACGGCCGCGAAACAAACAAAAGACGGTTTTAGGGCGCTTTCTGTTCTAAACGATCAAGCAAACACTAAGAAATCTAACACGAAAACTACGTAAAGTTTTATCAAGAACTGTTAGTTACTATGCAGAGCAGATAAACACAAATAGAATCCCTTCCTTAGTGGAAGGTCGTAAACAAAATGCAAAATAAACGCTTTATACAAACAGTACTCGCTGCTGCTGGTGCTCTCGCTGCACTCCAACAAGCCCGTTTGCAGTGGTGTAGGACACATTCGGTCTGGATGGAGTATAACTGTCTTCAGTTACGCGTCCCGCTTCGACTGAATACCCGATAACCAGCGACGACTTATCTGGAGACGCGCCGCACATTAGTGTTTTACAAACATGAGTGTCGCCCACCGTACGGCCTGACAACCAGGACTGACGACCTGCGGTGCCGTTTCATTTCATAGCAGAACACCTTTGGTTGTCATCCGCTGCACCTTTATAGCACAGCGGTACATCCACGATATTCTATGCCTCGTTCTGTTGCACTTCACGGCAAGCCACCGTGGGGTTACATTTCAGCAAGATAATGCCCGCCTGAACAAAGGAGAATCGTAATCTCCCCCTTACTAATCGGCCTATCGACATAAAATATACCGTGGATCGCGTGTATGTCTATTGGATTTTTTCTAATTGGATAAGGCTCTCTTTCCCGAAGAAGTAATACTGATAAGTAAGAGGAAAGTGTATTGCCGACCCTTCTGATGGAAAGTATACCAAAAATAAAAAGTAATTGAACCGAACAGTGCTACAATTTGGAAAATGAAAGTTATTTTGTGCATTCTCTCACGAACAACACTGGACAGGAAAGGGGTACCACTGACCATGAATCCAAAAGTTACACTAATGAACGGAAAGGAAATAATTAACGGTCGCCAGTCCACTAGGGCAATATACATCCAAAATCCTGTACAAGATTATGGGAAAGAAAAACATGTATTATTGAACACTGACGTGGCAACTGAAGGTTGTCACGTGTTTTGACACCAATTTTAAGTGAAAACTGAGAAGTCACTCCTACATTATGTTTGGCATTAAATAGTGAAAATAGTAGTGATTTGAAAATATGTAATTAAACTGCATGTTAGTATTGAAATTGGTTACGTGAACAATGACTTTCAGTGAACTCAACATAACGTCATCAAAGAAATTTAGAAATAAAACAAGCACTTTTTACTTTTCCGTTACTTATTTTACAAATAGGATTTCATATTATTGTCTGAACAACTGAGCCTTTGTTACTGACTTGCTCAGAATTAAACACTAGAATACGTACTAAACCAAACAGCCATGTGCTACAAGCTATATGTAAAATAAATAAAACTTCCACTCTCTTAATTTGTGAATTTTCTTTAGATTTGAATTTTTTTCAGTGATAGATTCTCAAACTAGAAAAATGAAATTGCTTTACTGTAGTCATATACTGAAGCCTCTGCTGTACAACAGTTAATTGAAAGTAGACTGAGGCTAAAATTCTTAAAATTGAAATTATTCATTATCAAACTGGCTGTAACTATCAGTTTGTTTCTTATGACACTTTTTTAGCATATAAGGGAAAAAGAAGAAGGACCCTGCTTGGTAACAATGTCTGGGGGCAATGAGGATGCAATCGTCCTGAGTTGAACTGATTATTATTTAAATAAATTTTATCGATCAAATCACATTCAGTTGTGCTGCTGGGTTATCCGCAAATACTTTCTACCAATGGACAGTCTTACTTCAGTGCTGTGCATACGACGAAACTTGCACTGATACCCAGCAACAAGCCCCGGTTTATTTGAAAACACGTTCTTGTTCTCGTTATTACGTCATATATGTCTCGTTTATGTTCAGGCTGTGCGTTTGGCAATCGGTCTACAATGCTCTCTAATTCGTCTTCCAAACAATTGTCGATGTTCTTATTGCGGACACCGTAGTGTTCCAGTTTTCTGTCTAAACCAATGTCATTGGGACAAGTAACATGATGAATAGGTTTGTATTCACTACTTACATCGTCACTCGTTTCATCAAAACTCACATTTACTTCGGATTTGTCTTTGCAAATGCACTTCATGGTCTTATAATTGCAGTTAATAATTGGCTATATTTTAACAACCAAAACCAAAGCCAATAATATTGGTGCACTGATCTGGCACAACGACAAATTCCTGTTCGAATGGTTCTCCTTGAATCTCAAAACATACAAATATTTTGTTTTTTATCGGTTTACTATTCCTTCCTGTAGCATCGATTATTTTGATTCCAATTACCGGCATTACTATTACTTCTGGTTTATCTTTCAGTAGTTGAAAAGTTTTTCCCGACATAGCACTTAGCTCTGCCCATGCATCAATTAAAATTTGTATTTGGAGGCCGTACATACTAACGGGCACTACAATCTGTCTACAGCTGTCATTCTCAATGGTTTGGTCCTCCCACAACAAATCCCCATCTATCTCCATATCCTCCCAGAAAAATCCGTCTGGTTCCGATGCCGGCAGCGGTTTATTCGGCGGTTTTCTAATTCTTTGTATTCGGACGTTTTTGATCTCTGTTTGTCTGTTCTGCGGTAGTTGAACTTGTTTTGATCTCAACACCGTAATCTTCCTATCAATTTCATTGATTAATGGACTTTGTTTAACCAATATTTCGCTAATTGTCACGTCATATAGGTATTCTTCGGAAAGATGGCTGTAATCTTCCGAGATTTTTGGAGAAAAGTGCTCTGTTTTCTCTTCTATCTCATCTCCCGAGCTCATGCAACCCTCATCACTCACGTCTGACTGTATAACGTCAGGTTTCACCTCGTAGATATTGTAATCTACGTGGCTTTCAATTAGTTGTACCTGGTCATTACCGCCAAATTCATCTTCCCCCTTCCCGTAATATCTACCTCTGTTTTCAATAGGACTAGCGTCGCTGGGATTGGCTACTTCAAAAATTTCATTTGGACAAGCCTGCGATTCAGGTACAGAGCTTTCCGTTTCAAAAACGCTAATTTCTTGCGGGCTGAGAAGCGTCAGTTTCTGTCCACTTTCCCCATTAGCACACCTCCCATACAATCCTCTATAACTTTTCAGTTCGTCGTACATCCGAAAGAACTGACATAACCACACCTCCTCGCGTTCCGCATTTCCCTGCGGGATAACGGAAACTTTATTCGCGATCAGCTCTATTACTTCCGCTGGCGCCTCATACTCAACTGAAACGCGCGTAACCGTTGTTGCTTTAACAGCGGCCGCCTCCTTCTCACCTGCCGGTACACTAAAATTATTATTGCACTTACGAGCAGTTACAGGTACGTAGACAGTCGTTTCCAGCTCAGTTATCATTACTCTAGGTGCGTTGTTCTCTTTCTCTCTCACACATTCTCCCATCGCTGAGTTATCCTTTCCGTTTTGTCATAGCGGTATTGTCTAGGTTTTCGATTGGGTCGCCAAGGTCTCCCCACTCCCTGTGGGCCCCTAACCGGCGCGGCTAGATGTTTCCCTGCCTAATTACGACAGACCTGTTGCTACCAGACTGCTGTGATGTGTCATTTCACTCCTGTCTACTATCGTTTCTCCAAGGACCACGTACTATACTTGATACTGGCCCCTATCATTTCTGCAGTTGTGGTTATTGTTACTATGACCATTATTGTTATAGCCGGCCAGGGTGGCCGAGCGGTTCTAGGCGCTACAGTCTGGAACTGCGCGACCGCTACGGTCGCAGGTTCGAATCCTGCCTCGGGCATGGATGTATGTGATGTCGTTAGGTTAGTTAGGTTTATGTAGTTCTAAGTTCTAGGGGACTGATAACCTCAGAAGTTAAGTCCCATAGTGCTCAGAGCCATTATTGTTATAGCGCTGTAGATTGTTTTTACCATGGTGGTTGCTCCATTATTGCCATGGTTATTGTTATTGTTCTGGGCGTGACTATAGTGGTAATTATTACCATTCCCACGGCTTTTAACATTTCCGCGGTTATTCCGCCAGTTGTTTTAGTCTCCAACTTTCTCTAAAAACGCAGCAATCGTTCTCCAACTACAGTCGATGTATCTCTTGCAGTCATCTGGAAGCTTCTGCCACAGCCCCCAGACAATCTCCGATTCAGTTTTCCGATCGCTCAAATATTCCAATTTGTGGATCCAGTTTTTACAAATTTCTTCCATGGAGCCGAGCGTGTTTACATCGTAGGGCCTCGACACTACGAAATCGCGCCATAAACACTCTTGTTTCTGCTCTGACCAATACTCTTTCAGGAAAGCATTTTTGAACTCTCGAAACGTCATGTTTATTATATCGAGACTTAAGCCGCATCGCTTAGCCTCGCCAGCTAACACGTCGATTACTGCATTTATTTTATCTTTTCTGTCCATGATTCTGGCAACACACTTTCACAATTTTTAATGAAGTCGGTACCGTGCAGTCCACCCTGCTTTTTGAGGGGATCGAAACGCTCCTCCTTCGCTAATATTTCAGCTCTATGTGGGTGGTATGACACATAGTGCTGAATTTCTCCTAATCATTTCTCTAACTCATTTATCCTTGAGCTACTGAGCAAATGGTAACTGATAATGTTTCCACATCCTGCTTCTTTTCATTACACACAACCGACTGTCTATTTACTTTAGCACCAACGTCGGATACTAAAGTCTGTAAACTCGTTATTTTCCCTACATCCGCTTCACTTTTTCAGCTACCTTGCTCTCTATTGTGGGACCGACAGTCTCTAACAGTTTCTGCCCGATCCTCCCTACTTCAGTTTCGAAAAGACAATGTCTCCTATCTTTGTTGGGTCTTCCTCCATGTCACGCTTCAGATTACCGACTTCGGTACTCGTACTACTACTTCTTCTCCAATTTTATCTACCTTTGTATTAACAATTCCAAGATTACCGTTAACAGTTTTAATTGTTTTACCCTGGTCATCTATTGTTGCTGATTGGGCGTCCTTTCTACTGATTAACAAACTGAACAAATCTTTTATATTTCCGGAAATCACAGGTTGGAACACTAGTTCTGTCTTAATAGATTCCTCGTCTCCATCAGCAATAGGATCAGTTTTACTTTTTATCCGTATTCTGTAGCATTTGCAAGTGCCTGGAATTTCATCTCTGCCATTGTTCGATTTTCAGCGGCAGCTGAGCTGCTGAACTGTGAACAATGGGTTCTGCTCCCTGGGTCGTGCATGGATCGATCGATTGTTCCTCATTTAGTACAACCAAATTACTCGTTTCGCTTAATTTATTCGTGTTGCCCAATTTGCTGATTACTGTGAAATTTAAATATGCGGCTTATTTCTGCCACTTACTGTTATTGTATGTGAACGAAATTGTTTGTAGCAACACGTTATTATTAGCTACAATACTGCGCAATGCAAATTCGTGCCCAGAACAATACCTAACTGATAATGTCCTGTCACGTGTGTCGCCACGTGTAATCTCCCTCTTACTAATCGGTCTATCGATATAAAATATGACCGTGGATCGCGTGTATGTCTACTGGATTTTTTTCTAATTGGATAAGGCTCTCTTTCCCGAAGAAGTAATACTGATAAGTAAGAGGAAAGTGGATCACCGACCCTTCTGATGTAAAGTCTACTAAAAATAAAAAGTAATTAATCCGAACAGGGCTATAATTTAGAAAATGAAAGTTATTTTGTGCATTCTCCCACGAACAACACTGGACAGGAAAGGGGTACCACTGACCATGAATCCAAAAGTTACACTAATGAACGGAAAGGAAATAATTAACGGTCGCCAGTCCACTAGGGCAATTTACATCCAAAATCCTGTACAAGATGATGGGAAAGAAAAACATGTATTATTGAACACTGACGTGGCAACTGAAGGTTGTCACGTTTTTTGACACTAATTTTAAGTGAAAACTGAAAAGTCACTCTTACATTATGTTTGGCATTAAATAGTGAAAATAGTAATGATTTGAAAATATGTAATTAAACTGTATGTTAATACTGAACATCGTTACGTGAACAGTGACTTTCAGTGACCTCAACATAACGTCATCAAAGAAATTTAGAATAAAAAGAAGCACTTTTTACTTTTCCATTACTTGTTTTACAAATAGGATTTCATATTATTGTCTGAACCACTGAGCCTTTTTTACTGACTTGAACAGAATTAAACACTAGAATACGTACAAAACCCAACAGCAATGTGCTCCATGCTATATGTAAAATAAATAAAACTTCCACTCTCTTCATTTGTGAATTTTCTATTCAGAAATTTTTTCAGTGATAGATTCTCAAACTTTAAAAATGAAATTGCTTTACTGTAGTCATATAATGAAGCCTCTGTTGTACAACAGTTAGTTGAAAGTAGGCTGAGGCTAAAATTTTTAAAAGTGAAATTATTCATTAATAAACCGGCTGTAACTATTCAGTTTGTTTCTTATGACACTTTTTTAGCATATAAGGGGAAACGAACAAGGACCCTGCTTTGTGACAATGCCTGGGGGCAATGAGGATGCAATCGTCCTGAGTTGAACTGATTATTATTTAAATAAATTTTATCGATCAAATCACATTCAGTTCTGTTGCTGGGTTATCCGCAAATACTTTCTACCAATGAACAGTCTTACTTCAGTCCTACTTCAGTCAGAAACTCGGAGCCGCCGACGAAACTGTGTTGCTGGAACTGCTGCTGTTGTTGAACCACAGCATTGTAATTAATAGAGCCTCTTCCACTCGTCCACTGTCCGTGTTCCTGCTACTAGAGATCTGGCCGGTGATGATACATGATGCCGCCTAAAATGGTACTCTCTATTGCGAGAGTATTAACACCACAAGCGCTTGGACTCATCTCCCGCTCTCCGCGCGCTCCGCGCAACAACTCCCTATCCAAAGATTTTACATCGCACAAGCACTGCTATTATCATTGCTAGTCGATGCAAATAACAATTCCTTCGGATTTTTCCCCGGAGCTTGTAAGTTTCACAGTAAGACAACAGATAAATACAATGAAACGTTCACAAACTTCTACCTACATTTACACATACGGTGAAGTAATCTCCCTACTTATTAAAAGAAAACATTTAAATTAGAAATATTTACATATAATTCATAAAAAAATTGTATATCGGTAGCAAGTGCCATGCATCCTGCATTTCCGGTGTCACAGAATTGCTGCTGCCTGTCTTCGTGCTCGCCAGACACTATCTACCCTGGCCAGCAAAGTCGCCGGATCTCCCCCAGCTGAAACCGTTTGGAGTATTATGAGCAGGGCACTTCAACCATCACGGATTTTTGATGATCTAAACCACCAGTTCGATAGATTTTGGCACGATACTCCTTAGGAGGACATCCAAAACCTCTGCCAATCAGTGCAAAGCCGAATAACTGGTTGCATTAGGACCACAGGTAGACCAGCGTGTTATTGAGTTGCTCAATTTGTGAAGTACTTTATCTGAAATAAATCATCCATTTTTTCTGAAATTGTAATAATTTGTTCATCTGTATATATGCATTACATCTTACGTTGGTAACACCGGTTCCCGCCCGATCACCGAAGTTAAGCAACGTTGGGCCTGGCTAGTTCTTGGATAGTAGACTATCCTGGGAAAACCGAGTGCCGTTAATGTTAAAGAAGATGCATTCAATTGAAAGACTTGGGCATCGTGCTACACTACACTTCTTATTATCCACTGATTTCTGTCCCATTCGGGTAATTCGAATAATTCCTTCGTCGTGTGTTAGACCTACGAAGATTTGACTGATATGATCTAGTACGCAAAGTTACTATGGACGGCAAGTGCTCTACAGAAACGAAACATCGGGTGTGCCACCTAGGAAAAGTAACAGGATCCGTAGTGCTCTCAAAAAAATATAGACTATTTTTCAGATACGATTGGAACCACTAAGTTCACTGACGATGGTCTTATGTACAGAAAGGAAATGCTGAAAGACTTGAACAAATTTTATTCTCTGTGTAATGAATAGCACCTCTCTTTAAATGTTGACAAATGTGAAATAACCCATCTACCAAATATAAACGACCAGATAGTATCTGAGATCGTCGTCTAACTTCATTCTTATAGAATGTTGATCGAAGACTTTGACTGGTTGGAAGGATTCAGAGAAAAGTTCACGCATCTGTAAAGGAAGTCGCATACAGGACGCTAGTGTAGCCACTTCTGTTGTTCCATTTTTCGGACTGCCTGTAATGTATGCATGAGGACAGAAGTGGAACGCATTCAGGGACAATCTAATAGGATAGTAACACGTCGGTAAGGCCCATAAGAAAGTGTAACAGAGATGCCAGGGTTACTTAAATGGGAATCCTTGGAAGAAAGTTAATATAGTTCTTGTGAATCTGTGCTGGGTAAATTTAGAGGACCTCTGCTTGAAGAAAACGGTGGGACGATTCTGCTGCTAACTTCGTTTATCACGTATAGTGAAAATAAAGAAGGAGTGATTAGTCGCACATGAAAAAGTACACGGATATTTTTCCTTCGTCAAATACCCTGTTCGAATAGGACAAAGTAGCGTAGATGTTGTTACCGCCAGACCTGGACAGTTTGTAACGCTGCTGGCAATATTACCTATAACTGTCTGATGTAGCTTCTTTGTCTGTTTTTACTTTATGTGACTCCTGTATGACCCTACTCTTTGATGTAACATCTATGTAAATGTTTTATTAATTATAAAATTATTTATGACCATATAACGACCTCAGTGGCACTGTAGCGAGAAGGAAGCGACTCTGCCTTACTTCTCTGGTTTCTGTATCACTAACCTGGTGTCTTGCTGCTTCGGTAGTCTGTCCCTCGTCGCACAGTAGTAGCGCTCAGGCGCCAGGTTCAATGTAGGTGATCCTGCTAAAGTGGGGTGTTTAGGGATGTCAGTTGTTAAATGTCAACAACGATTTGTACTATACTCGTTTCAATAAAGAATATACTTTGACACACACTTCACTGAATTTCCAATATGGCGGCTCTTGTCTACGCCGTTATTCAACCCATTACAACACATTAACACCTTTCTGATTTCCCGTAATCGTGATACACACTGCCGACGACACGTGGCGTTCACTGATAATTAACCTTCACTTCATCTCATGTCTCGCTGCTGGAATATTTACTCACGACCCTTCTTTTAGAGACGCCCCGGTTACTCGACCGTGCTTTTTGAGTGGCGCCTCGCTCCTAACTCGCCTTTTCGCCCCGAAGGACAGGAGAGACCCCTTCTTTCTCTCTCAGCCAATAAGTACACTTCTCTCGTTTCATATATATATATATATATATATATATATATATATATATATATATATATATATATATATATGTGTGTGTGTGTGTGTGTGTGTACTTTTAGCCAATGAGCGTTCAGATCGCTGTTGCTATGCGGATCTAACGTCACGTTTGCGGACATTGTGACGAAAGTTTGTCTCGGAACACTGTCTCAGATTGTAAGATCCTACTCCCGAATAGTCGGATATTGTGCCTTGCTGATGCTTAATTGTCAAATGTACATGTAACCTGGCTACTACTGAGCATTCTCGATCGCATAAATATGCATAATACTTGGCTTAAAGTACATAATTATTTAGTGAGCACAAATTTAGAAATACTCGACGTAATTTTCATAAAAGGATAGTTAAAGTTTCCTCAAACTACATTTACTAAGAGAAGACTTAAGGTTTCAGTTTAAAGATTGTTGTTATTGAAATAACAGTGTCTATAATTTGATGTGTTATATAGTCAATAATTTTTCTAATATTGTGTTGTGAGTAAAATGTTCAGCGTAGATCCCAGCCCACAGTTAGACGAGTTTCTGGTTCCCCATGCTGAGCCAGTTTTCAAGTTCGTATTATAACGACAGTACTGAAGAAGTACAGGTTTCATTTTTGTAACTTCTGTGTACTATTGTAAGCAGAAAGCTACAAAAATTCAGACTACTGTACGTTCAGGTATCACATGTTCCATCTGAGCTATATAGTATCGTGAAGTGATTGTTCCTTGAGAATAAAAATAATAATCAGTAAAAGTGATACACTTACCCGAAAACTATTTCAGTGATAGTCATTTCCAACAATTTAACCGACAAAAGAACCCCTTGTCCAAGATAGTACTGCTGCACCATCAGTAATCATTTACCTGTAACGATCATTAGCTTCCTACTGTCATTTACAGATAGTAAATCCTATTGAAAGCCAGTTGTTGCCTAAATGTATTAATACTCCTGCTTTGTAGTTCATGTCAAGCCACTAATACATTACTTGCTATACTGCGCAATTACCTTATATTTCATAAGCAAAACAGAATTTCAGTATCAAGGAAAGTCAGTGTCAATAGTTAACTTTCTTTACGAACCACTCCAGTACTTCGTACAGTGTTACCTAACTACGGTGGCGACAGTTTCATTTTACGTAATGGCAGTTACTTGATTACTAATAGAACTTTGGTTCGATTCTCGTTTGTTCTGCTACTGCTATGTTTCAGTAGAAATATTTAGAGCATCTTTTCCATTACCCATGAACACGGTCAAATAAGTATCCTTTCACAAGAGTAACATTATCGTGTTATTGCTAATTTAGTTGTAGCCGGTAGTGTTACGCGTGTCGCCGCGTGACAGGATGTTCTTTGGCTCGTTAGAAAGTAAAATACACGCAGTAGCATATTACTGAGCGTGAAAGAAACGTATTACGAGCACTGCATGTCCAGCGGCAAGAACTTCCAGTAAACTGATAGAAACAATAACACCAAATATTACGGGAGTTAAGAATCTAAACTGAGTTTCATAGCCGGCCGAAGTGGCCGTGCGGTTCTAGGAGCTACAGTCTGGAACCGCGTGACCGCTACGGTCGCAGGTTCGAATCCTCCCTCGGGCATGGATGTGTGTGATGTTCTTGGGTTACTTAGGTTGAAGTGGTTCTAAGTTATAGGGGACTGATGACCTCAGAAGTTAAGTCCCATAGTGCTCAGAGCCATTTTTATTTGAGTTTCATAATCAGTATTAAATGGATACAAAAACATTATCAGGCCAAAGCGAACAGAACGAGACAGTAGAGGGCGTACGAAAATGAATACAGAGGCAGCGCTCTATAACGGCCATTGCCATACATAGGATACCGCGCATACGTTACTTAGATTCGGATGGTGAGACGGTCTCAAATAAAACACGAACTAAAGAACAGAACAAATGAGACATATTACGTGGAATATAATAGTTACGCGAATGAATGGGTTGAGAGGTTCAGTTCGCCGCAAACATAGTAAGAACCGGTCGAGAAACATGAGGAAAGAACATCGAGAACAAGTCAGTATAAACTTTGAGCATGTGTAATATGTTAGAAACATTGTTTAAAGAAATTGTAGCACAAGGTAGAAGCATTAACAGGCAAATTAAGGCACACATTAGTGGTCTTGAGAATCAACTCAAAACAAAAGATAATAGCCTTAATAATCAACTGCAAACACGAAATAGTAGCCTTGAGAATCAAATGAAAAGACAGGGTTCAAACATCAGTAAACAAATCGGAAAAGTAGACGTCTTATGTACTGTAATGAAAGACATTAAATTTGAAACAAATGCCATAAATACCAATGTGATCATCATGCAGGGGCGGATGATTGATAGTAATGAAAAGTTCGATTTAGAAATTGTAAAGATTCAAGGAACGGTAGAACATTTAGTTGTAAACGAAAGTGGACGAATGAGTCTTCGGACCGAAAACCTAAACTGTTGACGAATGTAGAAATGAAATCGCACATTTCAGAAAGACAGTATCTGATTCTGAAAAGGTACTAAGTGAACATGTAACAATTTCTGAACAGAAGTGTGATCAAAATACTTCCCAAATTGACGGCAAAATTTGCGAACTGGAACAGAAAATTGGAGGCAAGCCTGTACGTATCAGTATAGAGTACCTTATAATAAACTGTTAGAGGATGATGAACGCTTTCACCTTACCGGAAGACGTACTGTATGAGACCCATTGGCCGGCCGGAGTGGCCGAGCGGTTCTAGGCGCTACAGTCTGAAACCGCGAGACCACTACGGTCGCAGGTTCGAATCCTGCCTCGGGCATGGATGTATGTGATGTCCTTAGGTTAGTTTTCTGTTTGTACGGCAAAACTGATTACCACTTGGATGCTTGAGTATGAAATTTGGTGCAAACGTGCGTCCAACCTTCCTTTGTAACGTTGCAAAAGCGTGGCGCCCTGCGACGCCAGCCTCGGGCTCGATGGCGCTTCAAACAACAAGGTCTCGACACATGTGGAAAAAAAGAAAAAAAAAGAAAGAGGCCACAGCTCCGAAGTTCATATGACGAGTAAAGTGGGCTAATAATGTCACAGTGGCGCTAGATTTCACAATAATTGCCAACGGCCGTGTCACATGATCCCCTTCGACCCTCTCCACTTCTGGGTGTCATCTGTCTCAAGAGCAGCAGTGCAGCGGCGAAGGAGCAGCAAAGTAGCCTGCCTGCAGGCGCCTAATACTCTCGTCGTCATTTCTGTCTGTACAGGTACAATTTTAACGGGGTTAGGATGTCAAACGGGCCGATTTCGAGCAGGAGAGGACCCAGGACATTTTAATTTCCGCTGTCTATACTTTAACAAATAAATTCATAAGACTTTGTCAGCATGACCAGGAAGGATTCAGGATTCACACTCACAGCAGTGAAAATTCAAAAACATAACAAAATTAAAGTTTTTTTTTTACATGGGAAATTTCATAATTTTTTCATTTACTATTGGCTGCATTTGTTGCTATAGGTACACTTTTCTTCATAAGTAACAGAAATTCTGCGATGAATTTTTCCACAGCATACAAACCAAACTCACAGGTGTATGAAACTCTAGAATTTCCCAAATCTATTAAAAACTGTGCTAAAAATTGAAACAATTAACTATAAAATTTGAGTATTTTTCTAAACATGAAGTTAAAAGTACAGCAGCACATTCATTTTTTCGTAAATCAAATGATTCTAGAGCTTCATACACCTGTAAGTATGGTTTGTATGCTGTGCAAAATTCATCGAAGGAGAGTGTACCCACAGCAACAAATGCAGCCAATAGTAAGTGAAAAAATTATCAAATTTCAGCCGGCCTTTGTGACCGAGCGGTTCTAGGCGCTTCAGTCCGGAACCGCGCTGCTGCTACGGCCATAGGTTCGAATCCTGCCTCAGGCATGGATGTGTGTGATGTCCATAGGTTAGTTAGGTTTAAGTAGTTCTAAGTCTAGGAGACTGATGACGTTACATGTTAAGTCCCATAGTGCTCAGAGCCATCTGAACCATTTTTTATGAAATTTCACATGTAAAAAACTATAATTTTGCTATGTTTTTGAACTTCCCCTGATATGAGTGTGAATCCCGAATCCTTCTCGATCATGCTGATTTTTATGAATTTATTTGTAAAAGTATAGATAATGGAAATTAAAATGCTCCGTGGTGCCTCTCCTGCTCCAAGTCGGCCCGTTTGACCTCCTACCCTCCCTTAAGGTGCTCAGGAAGACGCGCGAGTGCCACGGAGGTTGTAAGTCTGTATCGTGAGCCGTGGGTTTCGAATCCACGCCAGATGCCATGGAGCTCGAGAGATCTCTGCAGCCGTCGCGCTGTAAGCCGTGGCTGCGCGCGTTCCTGGTCCGCGTACAACGTGAGGGCGCCACGGTGGAGCACGTGGTCCCAGCAGGCAATAGTGAGTTACCCTATCCTGTATTTATGCGTCTGCCTCTCGCTCAGCGAAGCAGTCTGATATTCGCGTGAGTCTATCGACATCTCGCCTACAGACAGCGTGTTTACTTTGCTTTGTTTCGTGTACGAGTGGACGATGTGGATTCGTTAGGTTGTCGCTTGTGACCCCATTGCTTCTCGCGTGTTGTTTTTCGTAAGGTCTTGCTCGGTCGTCCATCGTTGTTCGTGCCCGTCCTTTCCCGTTCGTTTGTTTGTTCGCGGGCCGCTCCCCTTTGGTCCCGCCGCTCTTCGTTCTCGGCAACCCCGCGACGGTTCCGGTAGCGGTTACAGCACTAAGCACCTTTTAGCTAAATCTGCTTAAGCTTCGAAATTGGTGGGAATTACAGGGTTAGGAGAAAGTGATGCTTTAATTCTATTGAGCAGTATACAGACACATGTTCCCTGAATTAAGTATTTGGACGAAGCATTGAAAAATTGCTCTCGTTTGCAACTGAAGGAGCGAGACAGTTATATCCTGCTCTACCACATCCTTTTGTTCATCATCAGAGGGTTGGATCCCCTCAGTCGACGACGTCAGGTTGCAACGCCTGGGCTACTCTTAGGTTGTAATCTCCGTCTTCGACGGTTGTGTCTGTCTGTCTGTCTGTCTGCCTGCCCGCCGCTTCCTGCTGCAGCTGTTCGTCCGTCCGTCCGTCTGTCCGCCTGCCTGCTCGCTGTCCGCCGCTGCTGCCTGCTGCCTGCTGTCCGTCCGTCCGTCTGTCTGTTCGCCGCCGTCTGCTGTCCGTCCGTCCGTCTGTTCGCCGCCGCCGCCGCCGCCGCCTGCTGTCCGTCCGACCGTCTGTTCGCCGCCGTCCGTCTGTTCGTCGCCGCCGCCAGCCGGTGGCCGTCCGTCTGTTCGCCGCCGCCGCCGCCGCCGCCGCCAGCCGGTGCCCGCCGCCGCCGCCACCGCCGCCGCCGCCGCCGCCGTTGCCGCCTGGTCGCCGCCGTCGCCGCCGTCCTGACCCTGGTCTACGGCCGTCTTCGTCTTCATCCGTCTTCGTCTTCATCCGTCTCCGTCTTCATCCGTCTTTGTCTTTGTCTGTCCCCAGTTTCTGTCCTTTCCTCTTCGTTCTGTTCGTTATTGTTTCTCCCTACCGTCATGTCCGCCCCCACCACCACTGCCACCGCTACCACCACCGCCATAGTTTATACTTCCCCTTCCGCCGCCTCCACCACTATCACCTGGTGTGCCCAGTCCCACCCCCCTCCTTCCATCCCACCTCTTCTCACTCTCCCTTCGCCCTCACTCTTTGTCGCCCCCTCTCAAGCTTCTTCCTCTCGATCTGATCCTTCCCCCCCACTTCCCCAGCCTGTCACTGCAGCTCCGGCTCGGGTGGTGGCCCGTCGGGCCACTGTCCATGCCCAGCTCTCCCCGTCGCCTTCGCCATCGCCGCCACCACCGCCACCGCCGTCGTCACCGTCGCCTTCGCCTTCACCGTCACCGTCACCATCTCCGGCGCCGACTCCAGCCCGGGGACCTGCCCTCCCCGCCACATTCCAGTTGTTCCCATCCCCCACACCCCCTCCACCGCCGTCAAGCGCCCCAGTGGCACCCCTGCCTCCTCTGCTTCCAAAAAGGCTCCGCCTCGTCCTCCTTCCCCCACCCATGATGCCATGGATGTCTCCCCACCCGTCCCTGCCCCCTCATCCTCCTCCTCTACCCCCTCCTCCTACCGCTACCTCCTCTCCCGTCCTGATCCCTCTCTCCTTGAAGCCCGGAACCTCACCCTCTTCCTTCGCCAGCATTGTCCTGGTGCCCCCATCTCCCTCCTCACTCCTCGCCGTGATTCGGTCCTCATCTCCTTCCCCAGCCCAACCCTCCACACATACCTCCTTTCCCGCATCCCTGTCACCCGCTTTGGCCCTCATGCCTCTCTCACCCCTGCTCCTTCGCCTCCTCTCTCCCGCCAACACCAACCTCCACGTCGCCCGCCGACTCTCACCGCCATGATCACTCAGCTTAGTCCAGTGATCACGGAGGAGGAGGTGTTGGCGGAGCTTCAGGCCCATCCCCATTTGGAGGTGCGTGCGGTTCGCCGCATCCATAACGCTGCCGGCCCCACCCGCCTTATGCGGGTTTTTTCTGAGCATGCTCCCTCCATCGACCGTCTCCTGAAGGAGGGTGCCCTCCTTTTTAACCAGCGTTATAAGGTTGACCCCTCCCGTTCCCCTCCTCAATCCCTGCGCTGCCAGAGGTGTCTGCGCTATAACGCGCACCCCACAGCTGAGTGCCGCGAGGCCCCCACCTGCCCGCATTGTCGGCAAGTGCACTTCCTCAGGCAGTGCCCTAATCCCCAATCCCCTCCTTCCTGCAATACCTGCAATCTCCCCCATCCCACCTACTCCCAAAAGTGTAAAGCCCGACCCCCTCCAACCACTCCTGAACTCACCGTCCCTGTCCGTCCCCTGGACGCCCCCACCCCTCCTGGCAATTCCCTTCGTCCCCCCCCCCCCCCCCGCTGAGGACATCATCAGGTTCATTACCATCGTCCTCCAGAATGTTCATCCCTTTCAGCGCCCCCACACCCTCCAGCAGATCTCCCTTGCCGCCCGTTCCATATTCCAACTCAAGATGTACGCCACCTACTCCAACAACCAGGCCCATTTCACCTTCTCCCGTCTTGACACCCTCGTTTAAATCCCTGTCATGGCGCGACAGCACCGTATCCTTTTCAACAACATCCGCTCCCTTCCTGCCAACAAGAACCTCTTTCTCCATACCCTTGCCACCCACCGCGTGGATGCCTTCCTCCTTAATGAAACCTTCCTCCAACCTCACCACACCATCCACACTTCGCCCTACCTCCTCCACCGCTCCGATAATCCCCTCCCAATTGCGCGTGGCGGAGTTGCCATTGGGCACCATCGCCAGATCCCCGTTCGGCTCCAACCTCTCCTTCCCAACTCCACCGAACACCTGATCCTTAGTCTCTTCTTCCCTGGCCTTACTGTTACCTGCGCCACCATCTATGTCCGCCCTAACGCCCCTATTCCCTTCGACTTCCTCTCCCACATAGACCATACCTTCTCCTCCTACGTGATCGCCGCCGACCTCAACATCCATAGTCGTTCCGCCGCCCAGTTACGGCGGTGGCATCGGTTCCTCTCCTCCCTTCAAGGCGACCTCATTCCCATCCCCCAGCACACCCGTCCCGAATCCACTCCTGATGTTATCCTCTCCTCCCCCAACCTCCTTGGCCACATAACGGTGGATGTCCTGGAGCCTATTGGTAGCGACCATCTCCCTGTCCTCCTCACCGTTTCAGATGGTCGTCGCCCTCGCCCTGACCCTCGTACTGATCCTCCCCCTAAGTATGTCCATGACTATTCCCGAGCCGACTGGAATGCCTACCGGGATACCCTTTCCACCCAGGTCGATAGCCACCCTTTCACCTACCACCACCCCGATGATGTCACCTATGCTGCCTCCTTTCTCCAGCAGACCTTGTCTGAGGCCGTGGAGGCACACGTCCCTACTGTCGCCATCCACCCCCACCGTCCTACCTTACCCCCACAGGCCGTCCTCCTCCTCCGTGAATCCCGCCGTCTCTAGCGTGCCTTCCTCCACACGCGTGACCCGGACACACTACGACGCCACCGGCAACTCCAACGACACATTCGCAATTTTCTCGCGGCTAAGAAACGTCGGGACTGGCGACAGACATGCACCCGTTTAAATGCTACCCTACCAATCAACTCGTCCAAGTTCTGGTCAGCCTTCCGTCGCCTTACCGGAACTAAACCCTCCCCCTACTATCCTCTCCTCCATGACGATCACCCCTTCCCTGACACCCTTAGTAAGGCCAACCACTTTGCCTCCTACCTCTCTGATGTATTTTCCATCCGCGATGATCCCCAGTTCGATTACTCCCTCTTCCCGGATATCCACGATCGAACTGACACCTCTGTCCCTCCTCTCGCTCCTGGTTTCCAGTACTTGGACAACATTACACACACGGAACTCAATGCCCCTATCACTACACAGGATCTCATTGCTACACTCCGCACGAAACGCAACACCGCTCCTGGTCACGATCGTGTCACCTACCGTCACCTTCGTGAAGCACCTGTCTCTTTCCTCTCCACCCTCGATAGGCTCTACAATGTAGTCCTGTCCACCGGTTACTACCCCGACCTGTGGAAAACCTCCTGTATCCTCATGTTCCTTAAACCTGGCAAACCGCCGTCCGCCGTCTCCTCCTACCGTCCCATCAGCCTTACCTCGGTCTTCAGCAAGGTCCTGGAATCTATCACCCGCCGCATCCACCAGCATCTCCGCCAGCACCGCCTCCTTCCCGTTACCCAGTGTGGCTTTCGGCCGTCCTTCTCTTCCGACGACCTTCTCCTTCACCTCACTCATCTCCTTTCCGAACAGCTTAATTCCCGTCGCTCTGCAATCTTCCTCTCCCTGGACCTCGAACGTGCCTATGACCGCGTATGGCATTCCGGTCTCCTCTTCAAGCTCCAAACCTTCGCCCTTCCCGTTAACTACGTCCGTCTGATCGGCTCCTTTCTCTCCCGCCGTCCTTCCTATGTCACCGTCCATAACACAATTCCTACACCTTTTTCCCCTCTGCCGGTGTGCCCCAAGGCTCCGTCCTCTCCCCCCTTCTGTACCTTTTGTACACGGCGGACATGCCGCCGCCGTCAGCCCCCGTCCACCTTCTCCAGTTTGCTGATGACACCGCCTTCCTTGCCCTTGCCCCCACCCTACAGCGCTCCCAACACCTTCTCCAATCCCATCTTGACCGGATCACCGCTTGGTGCAACCAGTGGTTGCTCAAGGTCAATCCCTCCAAAACCCAGGCGATCATTGTAGGCAAAACCACCCCTTCCTTCCGCTTCCTTGATTTCTACATCACCATCTATGGCTGTCCTATCGCCCTCACTCCCACCCTTAAGTACCTTGGCGTCACCCTCGACCGTCGCCTCTCCTGGACTCCCCACCTCCGGACAATCCAAGCCAAGGCACACTCCCGACTCAGTCTCCTCAAGCTCCTCTCCGGCCGCACGTGGGGTCTGGACCCCTCCACCATCCTCCACACTTATAAATCCCTCATCCTCCCTATCCTTTGTTATGCCCATCCGGCTTGGATCTCCGCCCCCCCTTCCTTTTATAAATCCCTCCAAATCCTTGAACGCCATGCTCGCCGCCTCGCCTATCACATCCGTCTGCCCTCCCCTACGCGGATCCTGTACGATCTCATCCCCTCCCCCCACCTCCTCCTTTTCCTTGAAAGGATACAGATCCTGTACACCTCCCGCAAACTCGATCCTCCTCACCTGCTCGTCTCCCCAATCCTCTCCCACCCCCGCCCGCTGCCGCGCCTGTATTCCCACATCCCACCTGGTCTCCATCTCTCCACCCTCTTTATCCTCTCCCAAGGTGGCTTCCGCCAGCTCCCCCTCACTGATGATGTCCTCCTCCCCTCCATCTACCCCTCCTATCAACTTTGACCCTGCCCCACCCCCCACTTCCGGTGTCCTTTCCTTTAGGCACCCTCCCGCCCTCCCTTCTCTTCCCTTCCCGTCCCTTCCCTTTCCTTTTCCCCCGTCCCCTCCCTCCACCCCTCTTCCCCCCGGGCTTCCCCTCCCACTTCCTCCCTCCCCTCTTTCTCCCCTGCCCGTGGCATCTCTGCTCTCCCCTCTCCCTCTCCCACTCCCCTTCCTCCTCCTCCTCTCTTGGCAGGTCCCCGGACTCGCACACGCATAGTGAACATTCGCGCGCCGGAGATCGTCGCCATCAGTGTTTAGTGTGTGTGCTTCGTTTTGTGTTTCATGCAGTTTCAACTCAACTGTTCACATGTGCCGTCGCCGTTCTCCGTGTTTTGTGCGCCGTGTCACCAAGTGTTAGTGTTTTTATCGTCCAACGTGAACGGCTTCTTGTTTTTTGTTTTTTGTAA
The DNA here is from genome assembly GCF_021461385.2 of Schistocerca piceifrons. Taxonomy (NCBI): domain Eukaryota; kingdom Metazoa; phylum Arthropoda; class Insecta; order Orthoptera; family Acrididae; genus Schistocerca; species Schistocerca piceifrons. The sequence goes on from NC_060139.1 coordinate 432,970,759, forward strand.
CTACTTTCTTTGCCCGCCATTTTTTGTATTGTCTATGTCAAATATATCATATTATTGTACCCCATAAGGCTGAAGAACAGCGTATTAAGCTGCTGCCAGCCCGCCTGTATCAGGTGATGAAAATTACAATAAAGGAAAAAAAAATCCTTTTGTTACACCTCCCGCAAACTCGATCTTCCTCACCCACTTGTCTCGCCCATCCTCTCCCACCCCCGCCCGCTGCCGCGCCTGTATTCCCACATCCCACCCGGCCTCCATCTCTCCACCCTCCTTACCCTCTCCCAAGGTGGCTTCTGCCAGGTCCCCCTCCCTGATGATGTCCTCCTCCCCTCCATCTACCCCTCCTATCAACTTTTATCCTGCCCCCCCTCTTCCGGTGTCCTTTCCTTTAGGCACCCTCCCTCCCTTCTCTCTCCTTTTCCCCCCCATCCCTCTTCCTCCATCCCTCTTCCCCCGGGATTCCCCTCCCCCTTCCTCCTATCTCCTCTGCCCGTGGCATCTCTGCTCTCCCCGCTCCCTCTCCCACCCCCCCCCCTCCTCCTTTCTTGGCAGGTCCCCGGACTCGCACACGCTACGTGGACTTTCGCGCGCTGGAGATCATCGCCATCAGTGTCTCGTGTGTGCCGTCGTGTTTAGTGTTCAGTGTTCACCGTAGCACTCCATCGTTCATCTGTGCCATCGCCACCTTCAGTGTTTGTGCGTCGTTTCAAAAGTTTGCCGTGTGGATTATCGTCGAGTGTGAACGTCTCCGTGTTTGTCATTATGTGTCTACTGTTTTATTGCCCACCGTTCTGGAACTTATGTGTATTCTTACTGTTTTTTTCTAATTGTGTATTCTATGGCTGAAGAGCAGCGTAGAATGCTGCTGACAGCCTGCCTGTTGTACAGGTTTTAAAATAACAATAAAGTAAAAAAAAATCCTTTTGTTCGTTGGAGATTAAAACCTCTCAAGTCTCGAATGGCTCCCTCGGAATAATCAGAGCTGTGGCAGTCTTGCAAGTATTAGGTTAGCGCATGAGTTCGTAGCGTTCTACCATAAGTGTAATAAACACAAGAGATACACATAATAGAGACCTCAGTTAATAATAATATATCCTCCTTCACTACTTACAGCAATCTGCCAACGCTGGGGTAACTTTTCGTTTCGGCTACTGTAGACAACACGTTGTTTTGAGCCGAAGAACTCGAGCTTTGTTTGGAGCGCTTTTTCATCCGGATTGGAAGTTTCCTTGGACGCTGTTCGACAGAGAGCGGAAAAGGTGACGCTCTGACGGCGCGTGAAAAGGGGAATAAGATTTGTGCAGAATGACGTCCAAACATAGCTGCTGTAGTCTTTCTCGTGTGTCTAACAGAATGCAGGAAGACGTTTTCGTGAAGTAGCATCGCTTCAAACAGTCTTCCTGGTTATTTTTCCTCGACTGTGTCAACAAAACGTCTCAGTTGTTGACAGTGACTATCAGTAGCGATGATTACACCTAGGGGAAGATGTTATTAGTACACCACACTGTCGCTGTTCCTTCAGAAGCATTACATTATCTTTTAAGGATGCTCGCAGGTCTTTGCACTGGGAGTAGCTGCTTTGTTCGGATCAATCGTTCCTTTCATTTCCCTGTGTTAACAAAAAGACACCATTTATGGTCACCAGTAATGATGAAGGGTGGGAGTGGTCGGTGTTGTTCAAATGACTCTGAGCACTACTGGACTTAACATCTGAGGTCATCAGTCCCCTGGAACTTAGAACTACTTAAACGTAAGTAACCAAAGGACGTCACACACATCCATACCCGAGGCAGGATTCGAACCTGCGACCGTAGCAGCAGCGCGGTTCCGGACTGTAGTGCCTAGAACCGCTCGGCCACGGTGTTGTTCACGAACCGATTTATGATGAGCGAGCAGAGATGTACATACGGCCACATGCTGATTTTTATGATTTTGGCTTAGAGTATGCGGTACCCACGCAACCGATTTTTGGAGCTTCTCCACTGCATGCTAATACACCACGACGGTGGAACGATTACAGTTCATCACAGCTGGCAGTTCTCGAGTACTCTGACGTAGATCATTGTAGATTAATGAGTCTTCCTGAAAGTGAAGTGTCACTTACGTCAAAATATCCTCCTCATAAGTAGAAAACTATTTTATTGCCGTGCCGCGCACTTGGCACTCCATTTTCTAGTGTCCTCAGCTCCATTCACTGTCTCCGAATGAGAAAATGACAATATGTGAACTGAGATAGCAATAGTGAACTACAAATGTACGTGACAGTCGATAAATGAAACCGTAGCAAACGGATTACCAACATGGAAAACAAAAACGCTACGAATTTATACACCAGCCTAACAGCACTGTAATTCCGTGGAACACAAAAGCTAAGTGATGGTTCGACTGCAGCATAAGCTTAGGGCAAAGCCAGGAAGATTATTTCGACTAGGACCGCTGCACATAATGCTCATCCGGTGTTAAAAATGTGAAGCATATAAGCGCGCGCCGCATTCGGCACGACTCTTGCTCGGGCTGTGAAATGCAGCGCGGCGCGGCGCGCAGGCACGGCGGGCCGTGTTCCGGCGGGCCGCGAATGCGGCTGCGCCAGTCCCTCTCGCGCCGGCCGCCGGCGCTGCTTTAGCATAAGCTGACCATTACTCCTCATTGCGGATAAAGCCGGAAAGTCGCGGTGGCGCGCCAGATCCAGTGCCCTGGTCTGCTCTGCGCCGCGTCCGGTGAGTTAGTCCAGCCAGCGCAGGCAGCCGGGACCCGGGCTTACGCCGATTTACGACGGGCCTTCCCTTCCCTTCCCTTCCCTTCGCTGCTGCCGCTAAATACAAACGACTCCGGCCGCTCTTCCCTCCGAGTTTCTGCTGTTTCAGTTCCAGTTCCAGCGTACGGGAGCCGTGATCGGATCTCATAAGGACGCAAGCCAACGGACCAAAAGCTACAGAGCTCTTCGGGTGAACAGCATCGAGGAATGAGACTGAAACGTTACAAATTATTGGACAATTTCGTTACGCTATATCCCCACCAATATTGATCTTGCCCCTTACAAAAGTAATGTGATTCTAATTCTGAATAATACTCGCTTAGAACACAGATAATATCATAATTCGACAAAGCTTAATCTCTAGGCGAGTTTTATGATTAAGGTACAGAAGAAAAGGCGTATGACTCTCCTCATTTTGCGTCCTTAGTCGTCAATGGATGGGACTGGCACTGAATAACACATTCCGGCTTTATTTCAACGCTGTTCATTGCTTGAGGCTGAGAACTCGACAACACGCCAGTACACGGCTGTTTTGCCCACGTACCTGTTATTTTATGTTATGTTATGTTAACCGGGGACCTAGAAACGACGGAGAGCCTCCGTCCCCTCCACAGCCACAATGGTCCGCAACCCCACGACGACTATCGCAGTCCACTTCACCCCTCCGCCGCCCCACACCGAACCCAGGGTTATTGTGCGGTTCGGCCCCCGGTGGCCCCTCAGGGAACGTCTCACATCAGACGAGTGTAGCCCCTATGTTTGCGTGGCAGAGTAATGGAGGTGTACGCTTACGTGGAGAACTTGTTTGCGCAGCAATCGCCGACATAGTGTAGCTGAGGCGGAATAAGGAGAACCATCCCGCATTTGCCGAGGCAGATGGAAAATCGCCTAAAAACCATCCACAGACTGACCGGCTCACCGGACCTCGACACTGCCAAACGCGTGGGCCTCACGTACCCGTTACCGACGGGCTAACTCAGCATATAGAAAAGTCAAAACAACTTTCGACGAAGCTGAAAGTAAGGGTGGTAACATTAAGAGTGCAACGGAATTTCCACTGTTAAATGCAAACGAGTGAGCGGATAGGTGGAAGGAGTACATTGAACGCATCTATGAGCGGGAAGACTTATCGATGAACTGATAGAAGAAGAAACGTGAGTCGATAAAAGAAGAGAAAATGAATCTACTATTAGCATCAGACTATAGATAACATTCCATCAAAATTATGAAAATCATTGGGGGGAAGTGGCAACAAGACGGCTATTCACGTTGGTCTGGCTTTCAGAAAAATATCATCCGCACAATTCCGAAGGTTTCAACAGCCGACGAGAGCGAGAATTATCTCACAATCATCTTAACCGTTATTTATCCAAGTTACTGGCAAGAATAATACGCAGAAGAACGGGAAAGAAAATTGAGGATATGTTAGATGACGATCAGTTTGACATTAGGGACGGTAAAGGCACCAGAGAGGCATTCACGGTTGATAATGGAAGCAAGACTAAAGAGCAATCAAGGCACGTTCATAGGACTTCTCGACCTGGAAAAGGGCTTCGACAATGTCAAATGGTGGAACATGTTCCAAATTCTGAGAAAAACAGGAGTAAGATGTAGATAAACGCTATAACCATATGTGCAAGAGCCAAGAGGGAATGATAAGATTGAAAGACCAAGAACGAAGGGCTCGCGTTAAAAAGTATGTAAGACAGGGATGTAGACTTTCACCCCCACTGCTAATCTACACTTCGAAGAAGCAATGACGGAATGAAAAGAAAGGTTCAAGAGGGAATTAAAATTTAAAGTGAAATGGTATCAGTGATAATATTCGCTGATGACTTTGCTATCCTCAATGAAAGTGAAGATCTACTGAATTGACTGAATAGTCTAATGACTGTAGAATATGGATGGAGAGTAAATCGAAGAAAGAAGAAATTAATAAGAAGCAGCAGAAATGAGAACAGCGAGAAAACATCAGGACTGATGATCAAGAAGTGGATGAAGTTAAGGAAGTCTGCTACCTAGGCAGCAAAATAACCCATGACATAGCTAGAAGAACATAAAAAGCAAACTAGCGCTGGCAGAAAGAGCATTCCTGGCCAAGAGAAGTCTACTAGAACCAAACAAAGGCCGTAATTTGAGGAAGAAATTTCTGAGGACGTACTTCCGGAGCACAACATTGTATTGTTGTCATACATGGACTGTGGGAAAATCGGAAAAGAAGAGAATGGAAGTGTTTGAGATATGGTACTGCAGAAGAATGTTGAAAATTAGATGTATCGATAAGGTAAGGAATGAGGAAGTTCTCTGTAGAATCAGGGAGGAAAGAAATACATGGAAAACACTGACAAGAAGAAGGGATAGGATGGCAGGACATCTGTTAATATACAACTTATTAATTTCCATGATACTAGAGGGAGGTGTAGAGGGTAAAAACTGTAGAGGAAAACAGAGATTGATATACACCCAGCAAATAACTGAGGACGTAAGCAGCAAGTGCTACTCTGAGATCAAGAGGTTGGCATAAGAGAGGAATTCGTGGCGGGCCTCATCAAACGAATCAGAGAACATGTTGTTGTTGTTGTTGTTGTGGTCTTCAGTCCTGATACTGGTTTGATGCAGCTCTCCATGCTACTCTATCCTGTGCAAGCTTCTTCATCTCCCAGTACCTACTGCAACCTACATCCTTCTGAATCTGCTTAGTGTATTCATCTCTTGGTCTCCCTCTACGAATTTTACCCTCCACGCTGCCCTCCAATACTAAATTGGTGCTCCCTTGATTTGATGCCTCAGAACATGTGCTACCAACCGATCCCTTCTTCTGGTCAAGTTGTGCCACAAACTTCTCTTCTCCCCAATCCTATTCAATACTTCCTCATTAGTTATGTGATCTACCCATCTAATCTCCAGCATTCTTCTGTAGCACCACATTTCGAAAGCTTCTATTCTCTTCTTGTCCAAACTATTTATCGTCCATGTTTCAATTCCATACATGGCTACACTCCTTACAAATACTTTCAGAAATGACTTCCTGACATTTAAATCTATACTCGATGTTCACAAATTTCTCTTCTTCAGAAACGCTTTCCTTGCCATTGCCAGTCTACATTTTATATCCTCTCTACTTCGACCATCATCAGTTATTTTTCTCCCCAAATAGCAAAACTCCTTTACTACTTTAAGTGTCTCATTTCTTAATCTAATTCCCTCAGAATCACCCGACTAAATCCGACTACATTCCATTATACTCGTTTTGCTTTTGTTGATGTTCATCTTATATCCTTCTTTCAAGACACTGTCCATTCCGTTCAACTGCTCTTCCAAGTCCTTTGCTGTCTCTGACAGAATTACAATGTCATCGGCGAACCTCAAAGTTTTTATTTCTTCTCCATGGATTTTAATACCTACTCCGAACTTTTCTTTTGTTTCCTTTACTGCTTGCTCAATATACAGATTGAATAACATCGGGGAGAGGCTACAACCCTGTCTTACTCCCTTCCCAACCACTACTTCCCTTTCATACCCCTCGACTCGTATGACTGCCATCTGGTTTCTGTACAAATTGTAAATCGCCTTTCGATCCCTGTATTTTACCCCTGCCACCTTTAGAATTTGAAAGAGAGTATTCCAGTCAACATTGTCAAAAGCTTTCTCCAAGTCTACAAATGCTAGAAACGTAGGTTTGCCTTACCTTATTCTTTCTTCTAAGGTAAGTCTTAAGGTCAGTATTGCCTCACTCGTTCCATTATTTCTACGGAATCCAAACTGATCTTCCCCGAGGTCGGCTTCTACTAGTTTTTCCATTCGTCTGTAAAGAATTCGTGTTAGTATTTCGCAGCTGTGGCTTATTAAATTGATTGTTCGGTAATTTTCACACTTGTCAACACCTGCTTTCTTTGGGATTGGAATTATTATATTCCTCTTGAAGTCTGAGGGTATTTCGCCTGTTTCATACATCTTGCTCAACAGACGGTAGAGTTTTGTCAGGACTGGCTCTCCCAAGGCCGTCAGTCGTTCCAATGGAATGTTGTCTACTCCGAGGGCCTTGTTTCGATTCAGGTCTTTCAGTGCTCTGTCAAACTCTTCAGAGAACTTAAGCAAAAAAAAAAAAAAAAAAAAAAAAAAAAAAAAAAAAAAAAAAAAAAAACCTTTCATTATAGTACTCGCACTGGTTTAACTCCTTCACTAGGGCAAGTAATCGCTGCTTCCGTAATGGTAGACTTCTTCCTAATAAGTATCGTTCTTGAAACGTCTGCCGCCCAGTATGATAGTACTTCACGGGGATAGTAATCATTACTGAGTTGCTTGTCGGGTTCGTAAAATGAATGGATCGTGTCAGTTCGAAAATCGTAACTAATTTCACGACAGATTAAAACTGTTTGCAGAACTTGAACATGGAATCTACTCAGAAAGGAACAGCGCTAGCCTTTTTCTTCCTCCAGGGGTACCAATCCAGTCAGATGGTCAGGAGAGTTTATGTGGACGTTAGAAAGAAAAAGGGGACAACTAACAGATTTGAGCTGCCAGAGTAAGTTGCGAGCCGTGCCTGTATATCTCAGCCGCTAAGGGCGTTGCACGCCATTGACTAGATTCAAAGTTAAGAGTCTCGGCTCGATACATGATTTCAATGTCAGAAAGTTTCAGGCACGATTACCTCCAGTTTGCAGAAGAACAAAATCTGCATCTTCATGTAATCAACACCCATACTGAATTGTTTCGTAAGATAGATCAAGCTATTCTACAGAAATTTTTTACTGAAAGAAGTGAAGATTAGAGTTTAACGTCCCGTTGTCAAAGCGATGGTTAGCGACGGAGGACGGAGCACAAATTGGGATTGTGGAAGGTTAAAATGGTTCAAATGGCTCTGAGCACTATGGGACTTAACATCTGAGGTCATCAGTCCCCTAGACGTAGAACTACTTAAACCTAACTAACACAAGGACATCACACACATCCATGCCAGAGGCAGGATTCGAACCCGCGACCGTAGCAGCAGCGCGGTTACGGACTGAAGCGCCTAGAACCGCTCGGTCACAGACGCCGGCCGATTGTGGAAGGGTGTAGAAGGACATCCTACGTGTTATTTCAAAGAAACCTCTAACTGATTTAGGGGAACCACGGAAAAACTAAATGTCATTAGCTGTATGAAGACACGAAATGCCATCCCTCTGCTCTTACCAATGGGCAACCTCCATATACATCGGTATTTGGAATGCCGTATATAAATCTTCACGAAAGTTGTGACTGTTCATCTTCTAACAATAGCCAGTAAAGATTTTATTTGCCGTATTTAAGACCTAGAACTATCTTAGAAGCAAAAGAATAGAGGAAAAAAGAAAAAGAGAGGAAGATCACGGTTTTAAAGTCCCTTCGGTGACAGTCATTTTTTGAAATTTTTGATAAGGTCTTATGGGACCAAACTGCTGAGGACATCTGTCCCTAAGCTTACGCACTACTTAATCTAACTTAAACTAACTTACGCTAAGGACAACACACACACCCATGTCCGAAGGAGGACTCGAACCTCCGTCGGGGTTGGGTGGGGGGAGGTGGGGGGTGGGGGGGGGGACGCACGGCCCGTGACAAGGCGCCTAAGACCACGCGGCTACCACGCACGGCCCGATGACAGTCATCAGAGACAATTTCATCTCGGCATCTAGGTAAGTGATTTGCAAAAAGAAATCGGGAAAGCTGACTGGGTATATGAACGGCAGTCCTCTTTGGTAAGCAACAACCGCGTCAGTCTGTCTGTGGTAGGAAGGACAGGGCCAAAGGGAGATTGAACAGCATTTGTGATGTGAACTTTATTTTAACAGAACACACTGTATTATATTTTTAACCATATGCTGGAAAAATATCTCCAGTCGTATTGACTACTAATAAACAAATTATTTACAAATACAAAACTGTATCAAACCGATTAATAACAAACAGATCAAATACAATAACAAAAATTGTAGCGGAATAATAAAAGAGCTAAGAATTCTTTCTCGAAAGAAAATTTAAGATTTACTGTCCAAAGTCGATGTGTACTCCCCAAATGAGAAACATGTGAGAAAATTACTTTACTGCTGGATAGCGGAGGTGCATAAGGCACAGAAGACAAATAACGAAACAAAATGGATGTTAAATATTCCGTCCTGAATAGCATAAATTGTCAATGAGAACAGATATAAAATATTCTAGTGTTTGGCCAGTTCAAAAACTAACAGTGAATACAAGAGGAAAATTAATAACCATTCAGCTGGCTGAGCCAGACCTGCATAAATTATTTAAGTATATAAATCTAGTAATTACTCAATCAGCAAATTAGCTCGTTAACAGTTCAACGATTTACACTAGATAAAAGTAAAAGAAAGCTAAAAGGAGAACCGCAGTAGGCGCGCAGTGATTAAGACACAGACAAATACATCGATGTGCTATACAGCTCTGTCTTGGCAAGGCTTAGTGGGGTCGGAAAGAATAACTGGTGCAAGACCACCTGCACCCAACTGGACTTTCAGTCGAGCGCAGAGTTGGCTCCGCTTTCGGACGCGGAGCATACTCTATCGGCCACACATATTTCGCCAAAGTTCCACCAATAGAAACACAAATCGAGACCTAATTAACAGATAAACACAAAATTAAGTGCAGGAATTGGGTCTGGCCTTTACTGCAGACCGAACGCCACCGCACGACTGTGAAAATTACAGCAACAACAGAAACAAGTAAATAATTTTTCAATGAGTTAACGAACTCAAATAAATAAAACTTGTAAGGCGGCCAAAATCTAAACACAGTTCCTAATGAAGTTACCTATCACGAAGTTCGACTACCAACCAAACTCGAAGCACATGGGCGTGTGGTAAACAAGTAAATGCCACGTGGGACAGAGCACTAAACCCCAAGCAAACGCTTTCGGTTGGCTAAGAAATCCCTGACTACAGCCTTTTCAATAACATTACAGTAATATACAAGACAGTAATAAGAAACGCAAAATAAAGTCCTCACTGAGAGAGACTTAATAGTTACGGTTAGGAGGCCTCACTCTTACAAGCAAAAGAAGCAGAGTCATACCTCATAGACTAAACACCCAATAAAACAATAGATGAAACTGCGCGCTCCAGTAATAGTGCACGCCGGATGTGGCATATGAAATGAATCCACTTAATATGTAATATATAAATGCTGCCACAAATCGGACGCCTTACAGCGGCCAACTAAGAAATTGAGACCAAACTTGGCAAACAACACTCAGATTGGAGCATTATATAAGGAAACAATTTCAGTAGATTTATAGGAGTGCACAGGCAACTTTACAGCCTATAGACAGAAGCGGGATCAATAACCAGAAGTCTGATATGCAACCGCACGTGAACTTCGAACAAACAACCAGGAAAATGCTCAACCATACAGTCGCAGTACTGGTACAGAAAATGACAATTATAGCTATGGTTATACCTACACTCGGCTCTCACGCGTCCGATAAACCAAATCGGAAGCTCACCAGACATACACGTACAAAGATCCAAAGAAAGACAGCGTGGATCCGACACACAACGGTAACACAGCGGCGGTGCCGTCTGAATCCAAGTTCGGTCGGTCGCTGAAGCGTACAAGACTCTCCTTCCCTCGGTACTCGCCCAACATGTCCAAAGGTTTTGCAGCCGGCAGCAGCCGAGGTACGAGGTGCATTCAAGTTCTAAGGCCTCCGATTTTTTTCCTAATTAACTACTCACCCGAAATCGATGAAACTGGCGTTACTTCTCGACGTAATCGTCCTGCAGACGTACACATTTTTCACAACGCTGACGCCATGACTCCATGGCAGCGGCGAAGGCTTCTTTAGGAGTCTGTTCTGACCACTGGAAAATCGCTGAGGCAATAGCAGCACGGCTGGTGAATGTACGGCCACAGAGAGTGTCTTTCATTGTTGGAAAAAGGCAAAAGTCACTAGGAGCCAGGTCAGGTGAGTAGGGAGCATGAGGAATCACTTCAAAGTTGTTATCACGAAGAAACTGTTGCGTAACGTTAGCTCGATGTGCGGGTGCGTTGTCTTGGTGAAACAGCACACGCGCAGCCATTCCCGGATGTTTTTGTTGCAGTGCAGGAATGAATTTGTTCTTCAAAACATTTTCGTAGGATGCACCTGTTACCATAGTGCCCTTTGGAACGCAATGGGTAAAGATTACGCCCTCGCTGTCCCAGAACATGGACACCATCATGTTTTCAGCACTGGCGGTTACCCGAAATTTTTTTGGTGGCGGTGAATCTGTGTGCTTCCATTGAGCTGACTGGCGCTTTGTTTCTGGATTGAATAATGGCATCCACGTCTCATCCATTGTCACAACCGACGAAAAGAAAGTCCCATTCATGCTGTCGTTGCGCGTCAACATTGCTTGGCAACATGCCACACAGGTAGCCATGTGGTCGTCCGTCAGCATTCGTGGCACCCACCTGGATGACACTTTTCGCATTTTCAGGTCGTCATGCAGGATTATGTGCACAGAACCCACAGAAATGCCAACTCTGGAGGCGATCTGTTCAACAGTCATTCGGCGATCCCCCAAAACAATTCTCTCCACTTTCTCGATCATGTCGTCAGACCGGCTTGTGCAAGCCTGAGGTTGTTTCGATTTGTTGTCACACGATGTTCTGCCTTCAGTAAACTGTCGCACCCACGAACACACTTTCGACACATCCATAACTCCATCACCACATGTCTCCTTCAACTGTCGATGAATTTCAATTGGTTTCACACCACGCAAATTCAGAAAACGAATGATTGCACGCTGTTCAAGTAATGAAAAAACGTCGCCATTTTAAGTATTTAAAACAGTTCTCATTCTCGCCGCTGGCGGTAAAATTCCATCTGCCGAATGGTGCTGCCATCTCTGGGACATATTGACAATGAACGCGGCCTCATTCTAAAACGATGTGCATGTTTCTATCTCTTTCCAGTCCGGAGAAAAAAAATCGGAGGCCTTAGACTTGTAATAATGGTTTGCGATACAGCATCCTGCCTGAGTGTCACTTCCTGGTATCGCCGCTATGCTCAGAGCCGGCAGCCGAACTTGTACCATTGCACCAGCGATCAACTGCCGGCACACTACTCGCCTCGGCGTCACATTCTAACTCGGCCGCTACACCCGGAGCGAACCGTTCCTTCTTCTCGCTATCACTATCACTATCCTCGCCTCCGATATCCTGGAGAATTACGCCCTCCTAACGCGAAGATTTGTACTGAGATCGTGGCGCGACGATAATTGGGAGAGGGTTCACTGTTCTTTACCACTCGTCAAGCTCACTTAGTGATTGGGGCACAGGAAGGATGTAACACGCTGAACGAGCCTGTATGGAGCTGTTGCAAATTGATATGCAAATTAACTAAATTCATCAATTAATTGCCCCCTCCCAGATGATGTCATGTGTCTTTCTCAACTTGCATGTGGGTCCCCGCATCCTGCCCCCTCCAACCCCTCCCCATGTCTCTCCCATACCTACTCTATTGGTGGGAATCTCGAATTTTGGGAAGAATTTCAAATTTTGGAGGCAATTCCGAGTTTTCACTGTACAGTTCAAATGTGATTGCAGGGGACGTAATATTAAAGGAAACTGTTGATGGATATCGTTTATAAAATGGGGATAGCTGTTGGAAAAGAAAACAATTTAGAGGACAGGAAATCGTAGAATTATGCTTTGAGAAGGACATAATTTGCATCTCATATGACAGATTTTCTTGTTTAATTTCCGATTACTGATCGCTTCATACACTGCGATCATGATGTCATTAAGACGCTCCACAGTGTGCTGCCGGGTGTGACTTCACTACAAGTGTGCCAGCTAGGGTTAATCACCTTCTACATCACGCCTCCTCATGTGACCTTGAATGGTGGTGGGGGTGGGGGGTGGGGGGGGGGGACACTATTATCACCCAGCAGGCCGCTCTCATGATGGCTCCTGCGGCTTCCTTGCCTTGCAGGACACTACAGGACCCAACTACCAACGCCTGCTTTACTCTGGGAGGTTGAGATGAAAGGACGCCACACCATGCCCGCTCGTTACTCTCTTGCAGCCTTAGGTTGCACAACCTGGGCCACGTGCATCCTTTAGAATAGTGTCAGGCGGTCTGCTGCTGACCACTTGTCTACCTCCCTAACAGTCCCCCAGCCCTCGACTTCCGTGCCAAAGGGGGCGGTAGCCAGCAGTTAAAAATCGGAAGATGACTGTAATGTACAATGCCATTCTTAAGGTGCACTTTGTTGGGCATCTACCATTAGCAACAGAGTTGTTTCAGAAGGTTAGCGTCTTCCCCCAGGGGTCTTTCCTAATTAAAGCAGCAATATATATTTCGAAGGACGCAGCTGGCATTGGGCACACCAGACTATCATCTGTCTTTGAATGGATTAAGAGTATCATTCTAAAGATAACAGATGTATCCAATTTTCCGTACACTTGATGGCAGGCACCTGCACCAAGCCAGCTTGCAGAAAAAAAGAAGGTGAAGTTAGCATCCTCACCCCACAGCTATACGGTGACGAAGAACAACATGTATTTCAAAAGATGCAGCTGACATCACAAGTATCAAGTAATATGTTTGCCTTAGAATCAACAAATATTGTTTTGGCAAAGCTAGCAGATGCATCCAGTTTTCCAGCCACTTGTACGCAAACAAAGGATGTTTGTCTCAGTTTTTTTTCTTCTTTACAGCCAGGATCTGTTTCTCAAACAGCTTTACCAAGTCTGCCTAAAGATAAAAAAAAT